>NC_090725.1:200191735-200234235 GCF_036898095.1 Palaemon carinicauda
ATATATATATATGTATATATATATATATATATATATATATATATATATATATATATATATATATATCAACAGAGTATGATAAACCTCTATGTAGGGCATTTATCGAAAGCATTTGATTCTGTCAAAACCTCAGCAGTCACGAAAGTCCTTCAAAGACAAGGAATAGATGAATCTTAGGTTAGAACACTTGGCCAAAACTATACAAGAAGTACAGCAATCCTAAAACTACATAATGATCGTGAGAAAAATCAGATTGAGAAAAGAGCTCGGCAGAGAGATCCCATCTTTTTTTTTTTTTCTGAAACAGATGTTTCTGATAGAATGATATTTCATTCAAGACTTGGAATTTAATGCATACGCCTGCATTTAATTAATAAAGTTATTCAAAACAAATTCATTCACGATGAGCTCACTTAGAGACAAAAAGATCTCACACTTTATTATTTGTTTCCAGATGGTGTCGAAGAAGGTAACAGGAGTCGCGCTAGTGACGTTGGTGGTAGTTTCTATGGTGGGCAGCACCATTGGCGCCTCCATGGATGCCCAAGACAGGAAATACAACGCTAAGCCTAACAACGTCAAGAAGCAACATTTGATCGAACCTGATGTCAAACAGGTAGGGACAATTTTGCAGCATTTATTTCTTCAGAGAGAAAAACCAGGGTTTGAGGGAAATAATTAGATGATAGTAGAAATTTCATGGAAATATAGGAATTTGTCCTCATGGCTGTCATATTTTTTTTCGGTTCAATATTTCTGACGATAATAGCGTTTTCGAATTTATAATTCAACAACGAGTGCTTCGAACTCTTTTTAGCGTACTACTGACTGCGATAATACTTAAATTATTATCCTTGATCACTCTTCCTACTTTGGATCATATTACTTGCTGGTGGCAGTCAATGTTGTACGGTTAATAGATGCCGACAGGCTTTGGTACTGGCCTGTTAGTAAACGTTAATGTTTGTGCGGCATCATCATGAGTCACCGTTTGTCCTTATTTGTCAATATTTATGCACTGTTCAATCCAATAATTTATATTGTTTTAGTTAGATTCCATCATTATTATCTAATTTCGGCATTATTCTGTCAGTTTAATAGTTCTATTTTTACCCACGCGTATGTCAGCCTTTGACATACCTTGCCAAATTTACTAATCATTGGAAATGTAATCAAGCTTGTTCTCTATCTATTGCTAAATAAAATGATTTATGATGAGTTGTAGACAAATTAGGAGATCAATCAAAAATTAACTCTCATAGTCTTACCGATAATTCTTCTTCTACTACTAACGTGCATTTTTCCCATTCGTATGGGGTAACACGAATTTTAGATATGAAAACAGTAAGCCACTTCTCACAAGAATTAACATCCTTGGTCTGACAATTGATAATTTTTTACCCAAATTTGTAGTAGGTAGCAGAAATAGAGCATTGCTAACAACCGATTCCCGAACTTCATTTTAATTAGGCTGGTGTGCAACTAATTGCCAAACTTAATGAGTAAAACATCACTTATTTAGAAGTAGGGAAGAAACAGAATATTACAATGAGTAACGTGATGGGGTTAAGGCATTTGCTGTTTCTCATAATAAATTACGTCATTTTCCACATCTGGCCAATACTGGCGCTCTAAATACTAATAAGAAAATGTATTATATGAACTTTCCTACCGATCACAGGAGGCACCTGCATCTAGCGGAGGATTCCAATGGGGAGACATTTTGAGCGTCATTGTCCAACTTCTCATTGGAGGACCTGTGAGTAGCGGTCCCCAGGCCTCGGACAAAATGGATTACATCACTCAGCTCACGGTTAGTTGATTAGTATTTCAAAAATAGATAATAGACAGAGCAATTACCCAATTACTCATGCTGATTGCATTTTTCCTTCTTTCCTTTTTCTGATTAGTTTTCCCTGATCGCTTCAGTCCTAGTTCAAACACTACTGTTATGTTTACCTTTCCCCGATCTTTCCTTAGCCGTGTTATCACTTGCTTTTTCATATATATATATATATATATATATATATATATTTATACACACACACACACACACACACACACACACTATATATATATATATATATATATATATATATATATATATATATATATATATATATATATATATATATATACATATGTATGTGTATATGTGTGTGTCTGTGTCTGTGTTTGTTCATCGTAACAGTATAGCAGAACTTAAGGAATCTTTGGTCTATTCCAGGACAAAGACTATTTATAAACAAATAAACTATTTGAATTAAAAGAAAACACAATCTTCATTTTTGTACTTGATTTTAGCATATGCAGATTATAGTAATATACGATGAAATCAATATCCTTTATGATAATTTTTTTTTAAGATTAAAGGCAGATTCAAGCATTGCTATCCGTATACAGTCTTCTTATGCTATTGTTTACTATCTTTCCCCGGGCCATTACTAACTAGCATCCCAATTTGACTCAAAGGGGAAATCACATTGTCTATCCCATTTAAGAGAGTGTTTGTATGGACTGTCTTCCTTATATAACTCAAGGCTTTTGGATTGAATTAAGCCACTGGTGAATTATCAAAAAATAATTATTCAATGAATTTTTACACAATTATTTGCCCTATAAAATAAAGAGCAAGTGTCTGACTATATATATAAATATATAATTATTTATATATGTGTATATATATACATATATATATACATATATATATATATATATATATATATATATATATATATATATATATATATCGGGCCACATTCAGGGGGAGAGGGAGTAGTAATTCCCTGGTGAGAGAGGGTATCCCAAGAGGTACAGTCAGAAACCCCACTCTCCCACAAATTACTGAACTAGCGGGTGTGTGTGTGTTTGTGCATTTGCGTGTTTGTGCATATCTATCTATCTATCTATTTATTTATATATATATATATATATATATATATATATATATATATATATATATATATATATATATATATATATATATATATACATATACATATATAGCCATCAATTTTGATGGCTCGGGTGTATTAGCATATAAAGTTAACCTTCCTATTTTTTTCTTTTTCAGACCGGTGAATTCTCTTGGTCAAAGGTGTTCTCCCTTGGTCTACAGATTATCTTGAATGTCCTCGGCGGTGGAGACAATGCAGCCATTGACAAAATGGACAACGGATCTGTCACCGAGGTAAGTTTTGACGAAGCGTGAGGTACTGGAGACTGTGTACAGTAGGCCACTTGATATTCTGCATAGTTGTTTCGATATAGCCAGAAGAGAGTTTTATTTGTATATTTGGTATGTCTGGACATTTTCTATCTGGGGGTTAGCAAGGCTGCGTTTTGGGATTTTCTTGATTATAATAAACTCGAGACAAATGATGAAAATTGAATGTTTGCATATCATGAAATTAAGAAGATGATGGTCAAAGTCTAGAACTATACATACATATATATATATATATATATATATATATATATATATATATATATATATATATATATATATATATATATATATATATATATATATTAGTAATTATGTCTCATAAATCATATACACGCCTCAATGTCTATTTGTTCTTGATACATTAGCTATAGCCATACATGAGCTATTGCTAGGCGAGTTAATAAACTTATCCATAGGACAGCGTGGAGCCACATGCAGTTACGCCTTGCAAAATTCAAGTGATTAATGACCGCAGACTGTATAGAGTAACAACACTTGGACTGCTGTATCTTTAGTTTACCTAAGTTCTCACATTTCAAAGAGAGAGAGAGAGAGAGAGAGAGAGAGAGAGAGAGAGAGAGAGAGAGAGAGAGAGAGAGAGAGAGAGAGAGAGAGAGAAGTATGGTGGGAGAGAGTTTTTTCACGAATGCATTGCTGTCTACTTATTCTATTATCATAATGATACTGAATAATCTTTATCTATCTTTTACCAATCATCTATTCATTTCAACTTTCGTTAAACGGATATCAATTATTCATCTATTCACAAATAGAAAGATTTATCGATGGATCGTCATCAAGTTTCATTATGTAACATCTATCAGTTTTCTAGTACTTAGCGTACAACACACTTAGTAATTTGTCATTGGGCAGAAAAATCCTTCATATGGTTCTTCTTGCTATCTTCCTTGTGAAGATGAGCCAGATTTATCGTTCTTTTGGGTTTAAGAGCTTCTTCCCATTCCTTTGCCTTGATACTTCTTGTTTGTTTTAGTTAATAGTCTCCATATAAATAGCGTAAGGGTAATTATTATTTATGTGAGATTGCTCATGATATTGAGTTCATTCTTAATTTGTTCTTCATAATTACAGAGTCTTCTCACTCCCTTCGTGTCTTACTTGACTGGATCCAAAGACTCTAAGGAGATTGGAATATTGGCCAAACAAGCTTCTCAGGTTAGTTATCTACTTTAAATTACTACTTAGGTAATAGTATTAAGTTAAAAAGAATGGCTGGCAATTTCTCAAAAATTTAAGTCTTTACTTTCCAAATTAAATTTTAGTTACGTTGGATCGAGGTATTATTCATTTGGATCATTATAAAAGAATGAATTCTCTTTCCATTTCCTATATTTCTCTTCGAATTAAATCATATGTTTTTTATAATGTCATCATAAATTCGGTTACGAAATTTATGTTTCATATAATGAAACAAAAAATTCCTTTATAAATTCAAAATTCATCAATAAAAAACCTTTAGTATCAAATCTAATTATTGCCGATCTTATTAATTCCAATAGAAAAGGCTAGGAAATGATCTACAGAGATGTAAACAGCATTCCCATTTCAGGTCCTCGGCCTTTTCACCACCCTCCTGGACGCCCTTCGTACTTCCTTCTCCAAGAGGTCCTTCGAGGCTCGTTCCCTGGGCACAACAGACCCCCTAGCAGACGCTGCTGTTGCTGCTACTACCATGCTGAAGGTGGGCTTATGAGAAATCTTTCTGGGATTTCAATTAAATGTTGTTAGTGTTGTTTCAAATAATGGGTACTTCCAGCATGAAGGTTGAAGGGACTAGCAGCTGAACGTCTTTTTCAAACTAATGTCTGAAGAAGAATAGAAAGGGCTGGCGCAAGATTAGGGCCTAATTCGAAATGGAGCCCCACTGTATTTTGTATTTCAATTTTGTCATTAAATTCTAGAGGAATTTCAATGAGTCCAGGCTAGGTCATAGCATAATGGTAATGGCATTCGTTACTTTCAACATACTAGAGGTTTCTTATCATAAAACATTCAAAAAAATAGTATTCCATTTTATGAAAATACTTTTTAATTCATAATGATAATCTACCATATCCCTTTATGCGTCTTTAATCTCAGTGTTTTTTAGATATACTTACAAGATCAGCAGTCGTAGTATGTCAACCCATAGGAATTCTTATTTTAATCTGGTCCTTTGTTACAGGGTTACATCAGGACCTACGAGACCGAGGACGACCTTTGCATGCAGAAGTACATCTGTGAAGCTAACAACGACTGTGTCTATGGCACTGGTGACACCGGATATCTTTTCTGCCAGATGGGAACGTGAGTCTTTTGTAATTGATTAAAAAGGACATTAAAGTCTTTATTCACATTAAGAAATGGCTCTGGAATATAATGTTATATAATAACTAGACCTCTGCGTAAGTCTATCGTTTTTCTAACATGGAACCTTTGCTACAGATACGGTCTCAGCTATGCCCTTGAGAGATCCACCTACACGCCCTTCGAAATTTACAACGACGCCGGCAGGAGAGGACGCATCGGAGAGAACTGCGTCGAGATCTACAACGAATGTAACGAAAGTGTTTAAACAAAGTGAAAAGTCTCTCTTGTTCTGTTTGGTGGAATTCAACAATACTCAAATCAACGGTGAATTTGGAAGGTTTCTGAGCTTTGAGAAACGAATCCTAATTGTTGTTAGCAGAAAAGAGCTCAGTTTCTAAAAAAAAATATTTTTTCATATATTTATTTGTCGAGAAAGCAATAACCTGGTTATTATATTGGTGGACTGTATATACTTTTAACAATGAGTCGTGAAATTTGAAGGAAGCTTATTAGTACAATAACTAGGCGCTTGTATTGAATTTCATACAAACGCTTAGTTTCAATTCCATCGAGCAGAATATCAACGGATCTTTGTTTTCCGGATAGGATATGTTTATGTGTGTTTATTGGAAACTATTGTATTTGTTATTTATTTATAAATTATTTGGAGCTCTTTTTGTTCCATGGAACGCACTGACTTCCAGAATAGAACATGACTAGAGACCACTGACCTGTACAGACTGTTTTCAGACTTCTTGTATGGTAGCAAGGGCACCCTGTTAGACCTAGCTGACTCCATATGCCTTGTGACAAACTTGTTACCTCATATTTATAGATATTTCTTCGCTGTCTTTGTGTTATTGTAACTTTTATTTATTTACATTAATTTAAGATATTTTTTTGTATTTTTTCACCTTTCCCTTCTGCCCCTGACCTGACAAATCCGTTGATGTTTCTTCGGTTGCAAAGACCCAAAAGAGACATTACTCAATGAATGTTTTATTGTTATGGTTGAAGGTGAATGTTTCTATTATGACGATACTTAAGACTGAGTAGTTAGTATCCTAGCTAAAATTTCGAGACTTGAAAAGAATTATTCAAAAACCAAAAAGTCACTGTACATAATCCATATTTTAAACATCAAAATTTATCACTATATTTTTAAATAATTTATCATGAAAAAATACCGTAAAAATACTGTAAGCAAAAAAGACGTAACCAAATTAAGAAATGTTACAGGGCTTTTATACTAAAATAATGAAAACTACATGTTTCGTATCTCAGTTAGTGGACAAATGACTGAGTTAGTCATTCAGTCATGCTTTTGTTTGTTTCATTACTTTTGTTTTTAAATATAAATTCACCACTTATTTCGGAGCACCTTTGAATCATTTAATATACTTGATCACCAACTGATGCATTCTGTCAGATTACTTGATAAATTCAACAAACGAAGCAAATGCTGTAGAAACCAATGACTGAAGAAAATTCAAAGGGACATCTTAAATCACGACAAATTGAATACGTAAACTCAATTGCACTGCAAGAGCAAAATTCAACACATTGCCACATAATATGAGAGCACGATATGCTGCAACATCTATTCCCCGGTTTAGGAAATTTATAAATTCTTTGCTTTAGTAGTGGAACATTGACGTTGCCTATAGATAAACAAGGAGGACCTGGACAAATCCATTTATGAGTATTATTAAAAAAATTTATTAATCAAACATAAGTACTTAACCACCGTCAGACATGTTGTGGGGCAATGAGACCATTAGTGACCTGACCCCCAAAGAACGAATTTGACTGAATGAAGAGGAGAAAGACTCGAGACGACTACTAAAGGATTTATGTGTTGTAGACCCTTAACTTGTATTATCATACCATTTGCATATATATATATATATATGTATATATATATATATATATATATATATATATATATATATATATATATATATATATATATATACAGTAAATTGAGCATGTGGGGGTTGTATATATATCATGAACTTTATACCTTTTAATTTTTTACATTCGACACTGCTTTGGCAGAGGCCTTATTTTGATAACTCAGAGCAGATAAATTGATTATACTCAGTAAAAATAGCTTGTTATAAATTCTAAGCTTATGTTTATACAACTATGCAAATAACACGCAACATTCACTGTCTAAATACAATGGGAATTATCAAAAACTCACCACTGTATGTAGGTGTTAAGAGACAAATGGAATCATATAGAGTTTTTTCAATTACTGACATCATCTTGCAATAGCACCCTCCATGAAACATCTTTAACATCTTGTTTAATTGTTGACTGTTACAACTTGTAAATGACATACTGCATCTGATGATAGGTACTGTGTACACATTGTTGCTTAGAGACAAAAAGACTACGGGAGAGAGATTGAAAGTTTCCTGATAGTAACTTCCTTCCCATATCTTTAATCAGCTGTTACTAACCGTAAAACTGTGACATCAGATCCCAAGGACCATTCACTTGGGATCATGACACGAATATTTCATACCGATGTTATCTTTCACAGATGATGTTCGTAGTTAGGTGACTGTGGCATCATATATTGATTCTAGTTATACAGTATTGTACACATATATGAGTGATGAGCACTTAGTTTACTAATATCTCATTTTCGTATAAAACATGACATCACTGACAGATGACACTATACTCTTAATTGCTAGACCCTTATTCAGTATTTCTATCTAAATAAAGATATACTACTATGGGCTGGTATATTTAGCATCACTAGCAAAATTATGCACATCTCTTTCAGAACTTTGTCTTCAGGAAGGAAATATATTTACCAGTTATTATCCCATCAAAATTTCGTATTTCAATAGTTTATAGAACCTCTTTTTAGAGGATTTTGAAAGTTTGAGTTTTCAGAATTACAAATCATTCATCATTAAAGATTTTGGCATTTAAATCTATATTGAATACCGATAATAATTATTTCTTTTTAACTTACCAAAAGATCATTTACATCGCTCTTAGCTTCTAGATATAACAACCTTTCACAGTTCATTGAAAATGGATGTTAAAATTAGGTATTTATAAAGCCCTTTGAAAGTCGATGAGAAATTGTAATAAAATAAAACAAAATTTCTTCTACGATTAATTTGTTACTAATTTTGGTGATGAATATAACTGACTTACAAGGAATATTTTAATGGTATATCCCTAGCAATAGTTTGTGATGACTTTGAACAGTGACAGACTCATAAATATCCTTTTCCCATTCTATTATATTCGTGACAAACTTGTAGCATGAGGTTGCCATACTCAGGAAAGTAAATTTGACATAAAAACAACTTACATGTGTGAAAATGTAACTGACGACTTTCGGTAAGCTTGACATTCCCTTGACCTGAAACATAAAAACTTTTCATAACGAAGGAAACTAAGACGAAATGGATCATTTGACAAACGACTTCAATTGAAAAGAGAAAATGAAGCCATTGCGTTCCGTGAAACAAACTGCTTTTGTCTATCAACCTAGCTCTGCACTCAGCTAATGGGTTGCAGCTCTATAGGTAAGGTTACCTATTATTGTTAATGCTGTTAGGCTATTACACCAGCAGCAAAATAAGCTGCGTATTGACAGTATGGAAATTCATCTTGGATCAAATTGCTAGGCTTAGTGACTGGTGGTTACACTTGATAGTCATTTACCTTGCTGGTCGAGGAAGATGACATTCTTTAACCACCAGATAAAAAGGAAAAACATATTATGATAAGGCTTGAATATTCTTATCATAATTTTTTATCATTGTATTGTATCCTATGGATTTAGCATAACATCCATAGGTTTTTTTTTTTTTATAGAAATATGGCATTTTGGTAAGGGCTTTATTCATATGTTATAAATGGGTAACTCTATATAGATACAATTGGTTGCCCAAGTTTTTCCTTTTTTATAATTTAGGGCAACCTAACACTTGTTAATGGCCTATGATACACGGGCAGAGTCATTGTTACACCTATCAGTTTATTTATTTTTTATTCTTTTCAAATTAACCTTTGCCCTTTTTAGGCCTATAACAATTTGGAAAAATCATTACTCCTACCCACGTCCCATTTCAGTTTATTTATTTCATAACAGCCATTATTTTATTGTTAAGTTTATGAATTTTATATTTGTTCCCGCTGGCGGGCTAAAACAGGAACATAAAAAACAAAAAAAAAAAAAGATAAAAGAAAAGGAAAAGTTTATAGAGCAATATGACATCTCATTGCTTTATAAAAAAGCACCCACTAGGTGTTATTTTTTACTATTTTCATGTTTTCGTCTTTTCTTAAATATGAAAGACATTATAGCAAAAGCGGTGTTAATTAGAGCCTTTTATTGTCAGTGGAAATGCTATAGGAATAGACCACTCATTGACTAAGTAAATTCTTCACTTATTCTTACGATGGAATTACAGATTAGTGACCACTTGTTTAGATAAAATATTTAGGATCTTTAGTGATGTTGAAAAGTAAATCAAGAATATACAAACAAAGAAATTTTGTTCATGAAAAATTAAAGACAATGCGAAAACATTTTTCTATATAAAGGTAAAAAACAACGAAAATTTGCAACCGTATCGATGGTTTAACTCAGGATGGGCAGACCAGCAGTAAGCTCTGATCTGTTACTTAGTGTGGCATTGATTCATTTCACATAACGACTCCTTATCTAAATTCATCAGTTGTTTGATATTTCAGTCGTATTCCCAAGGACTCTGTCAAAGAACTTCTATTCATTCAGATCACAAACATTCAATCTATTTTGTTGCAGCCTTAAAAATAATCTTGTTCCATCCCATAAATATGATGCAATTCTTTTATATGATTGTCATCGTAGAATCTTTCATAAATTGATTTAGATGTTTCTGAGCATTTATATTAACTATATTGCTCAGACCTTCAAATTTAAGGAAACATGAATGAAATATTTCAAATGGAACGATGCCACACTAAGAGCTTTTAGGATAAGCGTATGACATTACTTACGATTGACTGACTGACTGTATGACGATTCTGTATCTGAAAGGTACGGAGTCTCAAGATCACCTGTTTCATACATAGTAATACTGTGCGACTGGAGTGAGGCAGCCAACATACGGTGACGATACATATGGTGACAATATTTTGTGACAAAATGTAAAAGACGACTCTTCACATACATGAAAAGCTTTATTCTACTTCGAAGAAATTTTGTATACCCTTTTGTACTGTTACCACATCAGAAAATCTGACGTCAGCATTGGAGAAAAAGGTGAAATTTGTTGGTTTTCGAGCTCTACAAAATTCATTTTTCTTTAATAGCGACATTTTACATACTTTAAACGTGAAAGACTTGAAAATTAAAATATATCTTCATTATAATCCAACCAATCATTCAATACCGCTTTTGTCAAATGTATAATATGGCTTTTAGTATGAAGACGAAGACGAAAGAGAGAGAGAGAGAGAGAGAGAGAGAGAGAGAGAGAGAGAGAGAGAGAGAGAGAGAGAACACATACAAGAAGGTACAGGAGACTCTATACCTGCAGACTATAACAGATTTGTAATTTCTGAATTACAAAGACTAACCCAAAGATAATTTCACGATACTGTGCGTTATATAATTTATAGTATCTGAAGGACTTTTACTACAATTCATCAATAGTTATGATCCTCGAGGATACAAAAGACTTGTGAATAAACTGTTAAAGACCATTTAAGTATGACCTACTGTTTGAGGATGAACACGCTGTAGAAATAAGACATTTAAAGTCGGCGAATTCCGTAAAATGGTAATCAGTCTATACTAAGCCCTAAACCTAAAGGATGTTTCAACTAACCCTTTGAAGCATGAGTGTATTTCAGAATCAAAAGGACATTCTAATATAGGGAATAACATAAGAAATTTTAATGACATTTTAACACAATGACATAGAGTTTAAGAAAGAAACTTTTACATCAGTGTTAATTTATGGAATAAAAATGTAAAAACATTACTTTGCTTACGAGTCTAATCATGAGAGTAGTATTTACCACGATATAAATAATGCATAAACAATCAACAACAACAAAAACGAAAAACACAGTCGTCATGGTAGCGTGTATAATCGAAGTAAAGCTTAACGAAACACATTTAGATAATCACTGATCATGTATTGTGATCGATCACTCATACCTCGACAGTGCAACGAGTAACCTCTTGCACGTCTGAAGATGGCATTGATCTCAGGACTAAACAGGGGTCGTTATATAGATGGCATGGGTGAACGTTCATGATTTAGACAGGTATTGTCAATACACTTCTTCATTCGTGTCAATCAGTTTTGCTTTGAGATGAATGCTTGTCTTAGTTGAGGGTACCTATTTCAGTTCTCAGTATAATAAATCCGAAGCACGAATTAACGGTAAAGTCGATTAACCTAATTATTTGATATATACAGTATATGTATGTGTATGTATGTACACACAAATATATGTGTGTGTATATATATATATATATATATATATATATATATATATATATATATATATATATATATATATATATATATATATCATGTCATACGATTTATCATAACATATCACCTAAAAATGAGTTAGGTTAATCAAACTGATTTTACTGGATTATTTGAATTTCATAGGTAATATCATTTAATAGGTATCTTGATTATAACCAGGGTTAATCAGACACAAATTACAGATAAAAGAAATTATACTGATTAATATATGCATTTTAATGTCAGCTGTTATTTTAAAAAAATATGATTTATAAACGTGTAATTGTTGTCTGAACTATTAAAAATGTTAGAAATTTCAGAAAAGTAATTTCCGGCTTTCTGTCACTTGTTAAACATAATAATTTTCAAAAAATGTCATGAATACCCTTTTCAACTCGATTCAGATGACAATGTACTTCATCAAAGACAATTACGTGGTTAACTTTAGCAAATAAGTATGACAAAAAAAAAAACCTAAGTTAAAACTAGAATTATTTATTTACCTATTTATAGAATGATCTGCATATGCACGGGGAAGTAGTTTGTCATTGTCTCAAATCGTATTCCTTAACTGATACTAATGGAGATGAGTTCTTGTTATCAATAGCATCGATATTGATTTCAGTTGGTGTATCACTGAGGGAGGAAATTTATCTGAATCAACGATACAATATTCAATGACGTTATTCATATCACCATCTTTTTTCATTATAAGGAACACTGTTTTGAGCAAAGAAATTTATTTTAGAAAAGTTTTTGTAGTTTTGATTAGCTAATTATACTCGGTAAAAAAAAAAAATTCTGTCATAGATAACTAAACCCTGATTACAATTTTTAAATGCAAATTTTTTTATCATCTTTATGATTTCATAGGTAAAGTTTTCTTTTAAGGAACAAAATTTGTACCAAATAAACTGCAACATTCATAGAAAAATAAGAATAGTTTTACTTCTCCTTCAAAGAAATTAACACGGGTACCTTATTTATTAGCAAGCTCGATACTATTATTATTATTATTATTATTATTATTATTATTATTATTATTATTATTATTATTATTATTATTATTATTATTATTATTACTTCCTCCACTAATGAGGTTATGCGATCGAATCTTTATTTATTTGTCTGTCTGTGTATCTGTGGACAGGATTACGTCAAAACTAATGGACGGATTTTGACGATATTTTAACCACGGATAGATCATAGGTCATGAATGACCCCATTAAATTCTAGAGAAGATCCAGCTTCGGATCCAGATTCTAGATCCCATTTTAAATATAATGTCAAAATCACTAAACGGATATTGACGAAATTTTCACCACCGATAGATCCTTTAATTTTAAAGGTAACATCAAAACTAACCGACAGATTTGGATGAAATTTTGGAAAAGATCCGGGTCTATATCCGGATTCTAAATCCGGATATCCTTTTCCTTCCATTATGAAGATAACGTGAAAACTAACCGACGGATTTTGACGAAATTTTTACCACAGACCCTATTAAATTTTGGAGACGATCCGGATCCGGATATCCTTTTCCCTCCATTTTGAAGGTATCGTCAAAACTATCCGACAGATTTTAAAAAAATTTTCATCACAGACCCCATTAAATTTTGGAGACGATCCGGATCTGGATATCCTTTTCTTTCCATTTTGAAGGTAACGTCATAACTAACTGACGGATTTTTACAAAATTTTCATCACAGACCCCATTAAATTTTGGAGACGATCCGGATCTGGATATCCTTTTCTCTCCATTTTGAAGGTAACGTCATAACTAACTGACGGATTTTGACAAAATTTTCATCACAGATCCCATTAAATTTTGGAGACGATCCGGATCTGGATATCCTTTTCTCTCCATTTTGAAGGTAACGTCATAACTAACTGACGGATTTTGACAAAATTTTCATCACAGACCCCATTAAGTTTTGGAGACGATTCCGGATCTGGATATCCTTTTCTCTCCATTTTGAAGGTAACGTCATAACTAACTGACGGATTTTGACAAAATTTTCATCACAGACCCCATTAAATTTTGGAGACGATCCGGATCTGGATATCCTTTTCTCTCCATTTTGAAGGTAACGTCATAACTAACTGATGGATTTTGACAAAATTTTCATCACAGACCCCATTAAATTTTGGAGACGATCCGGATCTGGATATCCTTTTCTCTCCATTTTGAAGGTAACGTCATAACTAACTGACGGATTTTGACAAAATTATCATCACAGACCCTATTAAATTTTGGAGAAGATCCGGATCCGTATCCGAATTCAAGATCCGGATATCCTTTTCTCTCCGTTTTGAAGATAACGCCTATACTACCAGACGGATTTTGGCGAAATTTTCATCACACACCCCATTAAATTTTGGAGATGATACAAATCCGGATTTGCATTTTTCGCCATTTTAAAGATAACGTCAAAACAAATTGACGGATTTTGACGACTACATATACCTTTGGCGGAGGTCAGAAATCTCCAATTGCTCTTGTTATTATTATTATTATTATTATCATTATTATTATTATTATTATCATATCGATTAATATTATTATTATTATTAATATTATTATTATTATTATTATTATTATTATTATTATTATTATTATTATTAGCTAAGTTACAATCATAGTTGGAAAATCAAGATCCTATAAGACCAATAGATAAACTACAACGGCGATAATGCACAATCAAAATCAAATATTTAAAGAATGGTACCAGCATTAAAATAAATCTTTCATATATGAATTATAAAAACTTCAAAAAATAAGAGGAAGAGAATTAAGATGCAATAATGTGCCAGAGTGTACCCTCAAGCAAGAGAACTCTAGTCCAAGACAGTGGAAGATCATGGTACTACCCAATGCTATAGAACACTGGTTTGATTTTGGAATGTCCTTCTCCTAGAAGAGCTGCTTAATTGAGCTAAAAGTCTCTTCTCCCTTTGCCAAGAGGAAAGTAGCCACTGAACAGTTACATTGCAGTAGTTAATCCCTTGAGTGAAGAAGAATTGTTTGGTAATCTCAGTGATGACAGGTGTATGGGGACAGAGGAGAATGTGGAAAGAATAGGCCAGACTATTCGGTGTATGCGTAAGCAAAAGAAAAATTAGCCGTGGCCAGAGAGAAAGATCCAATGTAGTACGTTCTGGTCAGTCAAAAGACCCAATAACTCTCTAGCAGTATACCACTGTTCGTTTGAATAACGGAATTACGCAATGCCTAGACTAGCTAATACTTGGACAGGTGACCACCAGAACAAGTTAGATACTGTCGGCACATAAGCTACTTGACTCTCCAGGGGGCTAAGCACAAACACGTTTATATATATATATATATATATATATACATATGTATGTATACTGTATAAATGTGTATGTATATATATATACATATAAATATCTATATATATATATATATATATATACATACACATTTAACAGCATACCCTATATATATATGTATATATATAAAATATATATATATGTATAGGTATATATATATATATATATATATAGTATATATATACATATATTTAAGTATTATTTATTATTTCTTGCTGAGCTACAACCCTAGTTGGAAAATCAGGACGCTATAAGCCCAAGGGCCCCAGCAGGGAAAATAGCCAAGAGAGGAAAGGAAAAGAGGAAAAATAAAATATATTAAGAACAGTAACAACATTAAAATAAATATTTCCTATATAAACTATGAAAACTTTAACAAAGCAGGAGGAAGAGAAATTAGATAGAATTGTACGCCACAGTGTGCCCTCAAGCAAGAGAACTCTAACCCAAGACAGTGGAAGACCATGGTACAGAAGCTATGGCACTACCAAAGATTAGCGAACAAGGGTTTGATTTTGCAGAGTCCTTCTCCAAGAAGAGCCGCTTAATTTAGCTTAAGAGTCTCTTCTACCTTTATCAAGAGGAGAGTACCCACTGAACAATTACAGTGCAGTAGCTAACTCCTACAGCGAAGAATTGTTTGGTAATCTCAATGTTGTCAAGTATATGAGGACAGGAGAATATGTAAAGAATATGCCAGGCTACTCGATGTATGTGTTGGTAAAGGGAAAGTGAATCGTAACCAAAGAGAATGGTCCAATGTAACACTGTCTGGCCAGTCGAGGAACCCCATAACTCTCTAGCGGTAGTATCTCAGTGGGTGGCTGGGGCCCACACCAATCTACTACCTCTCTATATATATATATATATATACACACACATATATATATATATATATACATATACACACACACACATATATATATATATATTACATATATATTATAGATAGATAGATATATATATATATATATAGATATATATATAGATATATATATATATATATATACATATATATGCATATGTATATATATACATATATATATATATATATATATACCCTTTTTGTGAGGGAGTCCATTGCGTGGTGAAAAGTTATATGTACCGCCATGATCAGTAAAGCTGTAATGGTCAGGGTCAGCTATACTAGATTGGTGTTCTATGGGCTATCAGACAAAAGTCTTCCACCATTACCAATTCATAGTTGGCCAGCGTAGTGATGAAAACTGGCCAAACCACAGTCATATCTGAGGCCTATGTCCTAAGGTGGACTAGAAACCGCTGCATGTGCTGTTGTTGCTTAATTATATATATATATATATATATATATATTAATATATATATATATATATATATATATATTATATATAATATATATATATATATATATATGTGTGTGTGTGTGTGTGTGATTAGAAATTCTTATTATCAATCCATTCAATCCTTCTCCACCACGTCCAACTGTTCTATGCATTACAAAATCCATGAGGAGGATAAACAACATTAGTGATAACACATTCCCTTGGAGTTTTCTGCTGTTCACTGGAAATTCATTTGATAGGACTCCATTAACATTGTCACTATGTTGTGCAATTAAATAATAAATGATGAGAGGAGGTGAATTAGACAACTTTTACACCATAATAGGGTTTATTGTCTGAGGATTTATTGTCAGAAGCAGAAATCTTCAAAGTGAATAAATGATTTAAGTATATCTTCAACAGAACTCTAAATTTTTCTAATTAAATAACTAAGGAAATATGTCTCTCGCTGACTTTTAAATTGCTGGAACACTTTATCGTAAAATGAACATAGTGATAGTTAACAATGGCTCACTTTATAACTTACAGAGACACACAGGGAAAATGGTCTTAGATGAGAAACGGCTTTATGATCAACATTCTTACAACATAAAAAGGACAGTTATTGGACGTCTCGTGGCGGATGGACGCCAGCCATGGCAGAGATAAGCTTACCACGGTGGAAGGGCCTGCTGAGGGGTTGCCCACTCACGACTCGAGCTTGACCTGAGCACGGATTCGACTCACTTCTCTTGGCTTTCCAGCTATTCTTAAAGCGTGCACATTGTTAAAGGGTATGAGGGCTCAGCTTTTCTCTGGGTAACGATGGCAGGTGATACAACTGCATTGTGCCAGTTCTCCCTCCGTTTCGTCCCCTCTCCGCGTTGTACCTGTTGACATGGAAACAGATTCAGTACACATGTGCTTGGGTTAACAAATAGTTTACATGATATGATTCAGCTTAAACTGCTTCTCACACTATCCATGGATCGTGGAATTGAGATAACAGGTGGGTAAACAACCCCCTACTTCCTGCAGACTTGAATTAACCCAGTTAATGGCTGTTTTGGTAATTGTCTAAATTATCATTACTTATTTATTCTAAGCCCCTTATAAATGACAACATTAACTTTGCACTTGTTATAGTCATGAAGAGACTTAATAAAATATACATATCTAAGAGGAATTCCATAATAATACAAAATTGTTCAGTGCACACTATCAAAGGGTTTCTCATTGTCTACAAATACGTTCAAAAGTGGATATCTATATTCTACCCATTGTTGTACAACCTGTCTCAAAATAAAAATTTGGTCAGTATAACTTCTACCTTTTCTAAATCCTGCTTGTTCATCTCTCAGCTTTTCATCAATCTTCCTTTCTAGTTTCTTTAGAATAAGCATACCGTATATTTTCATGAAAACTAACGTAAGTGTAATGCCTGTGTAATTATTGCAATCAGTTAGGTCTTTTTTTTCACAAACACTCCTAATTCCCATTCATCAGGTTTTGTTTCTTCATGCCACATTCTACAAAATAATCTTGTAAGTATTCTGGGGTCAGTTATTCCATCGTATCCAGAGACTTTCCATCTCCTGATTTTTATTTTTTTTTTTCTTTGGCAGCTTCGACTTCAAATACACTTAAGTCATTCATGGGCACATCAAGGCCTTCATCAGGTTCAGGTATATCAATCAAATTATTCCCTTCATATCTACTTTTGATGACCTGACTAAAGTGATCCATCCAACATTTAATTTCTTCATCTTCTGTTGTTATATCAGATCTATCCCTCTTTTTGATTGGTGTATGCTTCTTCTTCTCTGCTCCCGTAGAGATTTCATTAATAATTCTATGAGCAATTCTTACACCAAAGCCCCTCACTGAATTCATAGATTTATCAGCCATATCTACTTTCCTGTCTAAATACTCTCTCCAGTCATTGCTGGCTTTTCTATTAATTTCACTATTATCAATACTGGAATACTAAGCATGCTCTACCTTGTAATTTTCATTACTTCCTCGAAGACTTTCAGAAATCAATTTCTTTCTCTGTCTCCTTTTTATTGTACTCCACGTATCATTTGATATCCATAGCTCTCTCCTTGTAATTGCATGTCTCAAAGCTTCACTGCTAACTGACTAGTAAATGTTCTTAATATCTTGTGATGCTCAGTGCCTATCTAACTAAGGCAAGTGACCCCTGCGGTCCATACTAATTTCAGTAAGATCATCCACCAGAAATCAGGAGTAGAAGCTAAAACGACAACTTGTCACTCGCCTTAAACCCGATCCATTACCCAGCTGCCAGTGACTTCTCCAGGTTGCTCATTCGCTTATATAATAGTTGGCAAACATGGATTGATAAGATATACTGTCAAGCAGGGTATATATATAAACACGTACACACACACACACACACACACACAAATATATATATATATATATATATATATAGATATTTAGATAGATAGATAGATATATATATATATATATATATATTGAATTCCTTAGTAATCTTAACCAACAAAATTTAATGTTAGTGGGTATTAAGCGCCTTTATTTACATACAAACAAACATACATACATACATACATTCATACATACATACATACACATAATAGGGTATTTGCATGTATTGATATATATAAATGTATATATATATATATATATATATACATATATATATATATATATATATACTGTGTATATATACAGTGTATATATATATACATATGATATTTGCATGTATGGATATATATAGTATATATATATACTGTATATATATATATATATATATATATGTGTGTGTGTGTGTGTGTGTGTGTACTGTATATATCCATACATGCAAATATCATATTATGTCTATGTATATATGTATGCATGTATGAATGTATGCCTGTACATATGTATGTCTGTATGTATATATAGGCGTTTAATACCCACTAATATTATCTTTTGTGGGTTAAGATTACTAAAAAATTCAATTTGTACATCAGTTAGAAGACTTAAAAGGGTTTTGATAATTGTCTCAAAAATAGTGTTTTACAAAACCTATTTTGTTATGAAAGACCAGTCAGTTGTGTTTCTCATTTTACAATCATGAAACATGGAAAAGACTCTTTGCAAATTACGAACTCTGTAATATCATGTTATTAACAAATAATAGAAACCAGGCACCCAGTTTTTGCGTTATTCTGTGAAAATTGGCATACTTTAAACAACTTAGTTTCATTGTTGTTTCTTTTCTATAACTTTGAAATAGTTTAATAAAAGATTGGAAGTTTTATAGGCATGAGATTTATTCACAAGGCCAGGTTACCACAATGATTCCCTAGAATACAGATTTCATTAGGAACGGGCTTAATAAGTAGACAAGAATGTGGTCTGATGGCAACAGTTCTGGTGAGATAATGGTTTCGTTATCTCAACATCATTGTCATCCAGGTTTTTGTTAGTTTCGATTGTTTAGTCTGATTCTCCGCAGAGCAGGATTCAGTCTCTGGGGGGCCTGGTGCACTGGGGTACCCCTTCTGTCTCTTACAAACATAGAGAGTGGCAACTCTATCTCAGTCATCTGAGATAAAAAGCAAATAAATAAACAGCAATATTCTTTATTGCTCATATTTGCTCCATAGAAAACATAATGGAAACAAACTCTATTTATAGATGAAGAGAATGGCAAAATTTGGATATTCATAAACATATATTAAGGAAAGAAAATATGGACAATTATCTCATTTTTAAATAACTAAGAGAGAGAGAGAGAGAGAGAGAGAGAGAGAGAGAGATGCCATTGACAATTTCTTGCAAGGGCCACTTAGTTTGTGTTTTTACTCAAAACCACAGATTTCGTCTTTTTTTCACCTTTTAGAGCAAAGTCTTTCTTGCTTTGATATCAGCAAAATTTCTGACAAAATTGTCAACATCGATGGACTATAGAGAGAATAATTAGGTTAGTAAGTCTTGTCTGACGCATCATTGAGCAAATATAATTATTATTTATCTCTAATTTGAACAATGTTCTCTCACCACAGCATTTAGAAATCATATATAGCCAGTAGATTTTCAGTATCATTTCTACATTTGGAAAAATATATTTTGATATTTCTTGCTATTAAAAAGATATACGCAACAGTTTCAGTAACCTTAGTGTCAATCAAACATTTTTCTAATCATAACAGCAAAGCTCAGTTGAGTAAGCTGTGCAAGCTTCATTGATACCTTCTTATGATATTTGAAAAATATTATGTAGGAAAGCAAACCTCTTATTAACTTCACTATATGTTGAAGTGCGTTTTATGAAGTTTACCAACCAAAATATCGAGAATGCAGATAAATTCAAACACATGGAAAATCTCGCTTGGGCCGAAGATGGCCTCAAGAGGCCTCCCATAATCCAAAGGATCTAAATGAACTCTACACTTTCCTATTCTGTACTTTTTTCAGTCGTAAATATATCTGTGCCAGACCTTTCGATTCTTTCATTAAGAAACTCTTCATTTCTATTCCTCAGTGATTCCATAAACACTGAGGGAGATTTCATGAGGATGACAATAGTCTTGAGATCAATCGCTTCTGATTGTAATATTTTGCTAGTCTGAGAGAACCGCTCAAATAAAGTGTTCTAGAAGTTAACACAGAAACTTGTTCCAAGTTTACACACTGTATCATACAACGTATATGCCCTTTGTTTTGTATCACCTTCTTCAAGATTATTATTTGTAATTCCATCCAGTACATTAAGAATTGTACTCTAGCCTTTGATGAGGGCCCACATAGCATCATGATATGCAGACCGTGTGTCACTTAAGTTTTGATAACTCTAGTCCCCTTGTTTTCAAAGCATCCTTCAATCTGGTAAAATTTGCAGTGAAAAAAAAAAAAAAAAAAAAAAAACTTTTTCAACATATACGATAAAAGCCAAGGCAGACCTACAGGATCCAACAGCAGACTGTCCCACCAAATAGAGAGAGTGAGCAAAACTTAAAACAAATATGGCGAAATGATCCTCAATAATCAGAGTTTTTATCCCACTATATCTATCACTTACTCTGGCTGTATTATCATAAAACTGATCGGAGTAGTTTGGGATTTTGATATTAACTGCATCAAAAGATTCAAGTAATGCAGTTTCTTGTTGCTGTCCAGTGTGCCTAGTGTTTTCTAGAAATGTTAAAAACGCCATTTTCAATATATTTTACTGCCACTGACAGTTGATTACTATGATTGATATCTGGTAAGGAATTAACTGTCACAGAAAAGTATTCAATAGTTTACACTCTACCAAAAATCTCTTTCATCACCTACCTTCGTAACTCTGAAATCAATTCTTCATAAATAGGGTATGACAAATAGTGTGGCCACTACCTCTGTTAGCAAGTTTATGAATATGTTGAGTAAAAATAGTTTCATAAACTGAAAGTAGTTTCATTTCCCCAAGGTAATTACCATTTTTGATTCAGTAGTTTCATTTCCCCAAGGTAATTACCATTTTTGATTCAGTAGTTTCATTTCCCCAAGGTAATTACCATTTTTGGGAGATCCAACCATTTTACCAAGTCCACAGAAAGAAAGGCTACACTCGGCAAGGAACGATATCACAGAAATACTTATTTTAATCACCTCTTGTCACTAATTGTACATTTGTGTGTTCTGTCTTAGAAGTTCTTGATCACTTCAACCAGAGTGACTATGTTCACACTGTCGTGATGAGCACTCATGCTCGTCTACAGGATGGCTGATGTGTTTCCAGGCAGCAATCCCATTGCTTGACAAGCCACCGCTCCCTCCAAAGAGCTTACAAACAAGACAGTAAACCTTACTAGTAACTTTTAAGTACCATAGCCATGTTCTCCTGAGAGTTTCATTGTTTTGAAACTTGAGGTTTATAAAAGAGGAATTTTGGACATGACTGTGTCTTTTGATCCCTTTGAGTACCCTGTTTTGTGGAAGTCTTGTGTTATACACTAGCCTTTGTTAATGATATGATGGGGAAAAAAATAACTACCGGACTTTCAGACAAGTCAAACAATTGACGAGTATTTAATATGAAAACAGATTATGTGATTGGCGTACCTCGGGAAACCAACGGTTATTTGTAAGGTAGGTTAGGGTAAGGATTGTAGGGTAACAGATGTACCATCTATGGAAACATTAATTTTTTCCCACTCAGAATATTTGTTCAATAAGAATTTACTCAAGAGAGAGAGAGAGAGAGAGAGAGAGAGAGAGAGAGAGAGAGAGAGATGCCATTGACAATTTCTTGCAAGGGCCACTTAGTTTGTGTTTTTACTCAAAACCACAGATTTCGGCATTTTTTCACCTTTTAGAGCAAAGTCTTTCTTGCTTTGATATCAGCAAAATTTCTGACAAAAATGTCAACATCGATGGACTATAGAGAGAATAATTAGGTTGGTAAGTCTTGTCTGACGCATCATTGAGCAAATATAATTATTATTTATCTCTAATTTGAACAATGTTCTCTCACCACAGCATTTAGAAATCATATATAGCCGGTAGATTTTCAGTATCATTTCTACATTTGGAAAAATATGTTTGATATTTCTTGCTATTAAAAAGATATACGCAACAGTTTCAGTAACCTTAGTGTCAATCAAACATTTTTCTAATCATAACAGCAAAGCTCAGTTGAGTAAGCTGTGCAAGCTTCATTGATACCTTCTTATGATATTTGAAAAATATTATGTAGGAAAGCAAACCTCTTATTAACTTCACTATATGTTGAAGTGCGTTTTATGAAGTTTACCAACCAAAATATCGAGAATGCAGATAAATTCAAACACATGGAAAATCTCGCTTGGGCCGAAGATGGCCTCAAGAGGCCTCCCATAATCCAAAGGATCTAAATGAACTCTACACTTTCCTATTCTGTACTTTTTTCAGTCGTAAATATATCTGTGCCAGACCTTTCGATTCTTTCATTAAGAAACTCTTCATTTCTATTCCTCAGTGATTCCATAAACACTGAGGGAGATTTCATGAGGATGACAATAGTCTTGAGATCAATCGCTTCTGATTGTAATATTTTGCTAGTCTGAGAGAACCGCTCAAATAAAGTGTTCTAGAAGTTAACACAGAAACTTGTTCCAAGTTTACACACTGTATCATACAACGTATATGCCCTTTGTTTTGTATCACCTTCTTCAAGATTATTATTTGTAATTCCATCCAGTACATTAAGAATTGTACTCTAGCCTTTGATGAGGGCCCACATAGCATCATGATATGCAGACCGTGTGTCACTTAAGTTTTGATAACTGCAGTCCTCTTGTTTTCAAAGCATCCTTCAATCTGGTAAAATTTGCAGTGGAAAAAAAAAAAAAAAAAAAAAACTTTTTCAACATATACAATAAAAGCCAAAGCAGACCTACAGGATCCAACAGCAGACTGTCCCACCAAATAGAGAGATTGAGCAAAACTTAAAACAAATATGGCGAAATGATCCTCAATAATCAGAGTTTTTATCCCACTATATCTATCACTTACTCTGGCTGTATTATCATAAAACTGATCGGAGCAGTTTGGGATTTTGATATTAACTGCATCAAAAGATTCAAGTAATGCAGTTTCTTGTTGCTGTCCAGTGTGCCTAGTGTTTTCTAGAAATGTTAAAAACGCCATTTTCAATATATTTTACTGCCACTGACAGTTGATTACTATGATTGATATCTGGTAAGGAATTAACTGTCACAGAAAAGTATTCAATAGTTTACACTCTACCAAAAATCTCTTTCATCACCTACCTCCGTAACTCTGAAATCAATTCTTCATAAATAGGGTATGACAAATAGTGTGGCCACTACCTCTGTTAGCAAGTTTATGAATATGTTGAGTAAAAATAGTTTCATAAACTGAAAGTAGTTTCATTTCCCCAAGGTAATTACCATTTTTGATTCAGTAGTTTCATTTCCCCAAGGTAATTACCATTTTTGATTCAGTAGTTTCATTTCCCCAAGGTAATTACCATTTTTGGGAGATCCAACCATTTTACCAAGTCCACAGAAAGAAAGGCTACACTCGGCAAGGAACGATATCACAGAAATACTTATTTTAATCACCTCTTGTCACTAATTGTATATATGTGTGTTCTGTCTTAGAAGTTCTTGATCACTTCAACCAGAGTGACTATGTTCACACTGTCGTGATGAGCACTCATGCTCGTCTACAGGATGGCTGATGTGTTTCCAGGCAGCAATCCCATTGCTTGACAAGCCACCGCTCCCTCCAAAGAGCTTACAAACAAGACAGTAAACCTTACTAGTAACTTTTAAGTAGCATAGCCATGTTCTCCTGAGAGTTTCATTGTTTTGAAACTTGAGGTTTATAAAAGAGGAATTTTGGACATGACTGTGTCTTTTGATCCCTTTGAGTACCCTGTTTTATGGAAGTCTTGTGTTTTACACTAGCCTTTGTTAATGATATGATGGGGAAAAAAATAACTACCGGACTTTCAGACAAGTCAAACAATTGACGAGTATTTAATATGAAAACAGATTATGTGATTGGCGTACCTCGGGAAACCAACGGTTATTTGTAAGGTAAGTTAGGGTAAGGATTGTAGGGTAACAGATGTACCATCTAGGGAAACATTAATTTTTTCCCACTCAGAATATTTGTTCAAAAAGAATTTACTTGTTGTAGTTTAGCATGTATGGTAATCTTTGGTTTTTAACGTTTGTGTTGGAGGCTTTAGGGGGCCCTGAACATTTGTCACAAAGGCCTGGCCTAAATCCACCCCTGCTTCTTCAGTACTGAAACTTTGACCAAGATTATAATAGAAATTTTTCACTCTGTTTGGTACATATAAAAAGAAGCACGTACACAAACTTTGTTAAGCAATAATGATAAAAACAACGAAAATTTTTAGCCTTTTTTAATGGTATAACAGGATGGGCAGACAAGCAGTAGGCTCTGATCTGTTACTAGTGTGGCATCGATTCATTCTGTATAACAGCTCCTTATCTAACTTCATCATTTGTTTGATATTTCAGTCGTATTGCCAAAGACTCGGGAAGAGAATTGATTGTGACCAGAAGAATAACAATATATGCGATGACTATGCCTTTCACATTCTACCAGTCAGATTAATCATAGTGTCTCTAAATAGCTTTGTACATTTTAAAAGTTAAAGTTATCGTAAGATGTCGTTTCGTAATTTCATGCTTCACAAAATGGTTTTTCATTTTTTCACACTTTCTTTGTCTTCCCACTACATTAGCGTCAGTCTTCTTTGTGATCGATATTCAAGTCTTTTTCTCTTACGTATTCAGTCATTTGCAAGAATTCCACACCTATAAGTCCCTTCTTCAATTATGATAAACATAAGCGAGGAGCTGCAGGGTGAAGTGCTTCGATGTTAAATCATATCTAGTTCCTTTTCGCGTAACCTGAATTCAATCTTCCATTGCATTGGCACTTACTGAATGTCTCAGTCTTGAGGATACCAAAGAACGATTCCACTCTGAAGCTCTTAATGAGAATGGCAGGTACATCCTCAACAAAAATTTTTGAGGGGACGTTTTTTATGATGCCAGTGGCATTTTTTAGTTCGTATGCAAGTTGGCCTTCTTATTCATATCTTAAATGGTATTGATTAAATTCTAAAAGTTTCGTTGTTAAGTTATTTATTCATTTCAATTTATATTTTACTTTTTTTATCTCAAGTTACTGATGATTTTTTAAGTATACTCAAATCGGCATCTATGACCACTGAGGTTATGATGCCATATAATTACAAATCGTTCATTCATTTCCTATTGGGTTTCATCTTACTATAAGACGTTATATCTAATCCAATAATTTTCTATGCTGCCCCTCGTTTACTCTGAGGTCCCCTTTGCCGTCTGTATCGCCATCTAATTAAGGTTTATGATTTTATTTCTTGTTTAGTTGGAGTTTTGTATTTTGGACGAATAACTTTCTCATCAATTCTTCTCTTCTTTGTTTTAATAAACGTCTTACATGCCAGTTACTTTACTTTTTCTAGTTGGTTACCTTACATCCATCTTCATATTTGAATCATACTGTTTTAGCTATTAAACCCATTCAATATTTTTCAAATGTCACTTGTTTCGTTAAACTTCTTTTTCTACTTTCAGCTCAAGTAATTTAGTTTTTCTATTTACTTAGCTATATGTTTATCACTGCCTAAACTAACGAGTTTCCTTTTGCAGGTGAACGTTCCGTCCATTGAGAATTACCTCAAAGTCGTCATTGCATAGATAATCAACCCTTCAGATACAGCGCAATAGACTTTAAACCCCGGAAGACACTTAGTGGGATTTCGTCTCCCAGTTCCGAAAAAGCTGTCCCTTTTCCTGGGTTCTGACGCGGCAATTGAATGCAAATGTAGTAACTGCGCGAAAGAGTCCCACAGGGGGAATGCCTGGGTGGGTTTCAATTGCTTGTACATTATTATTGTCGTTGTCTGAGTCGTTACCTGCCACACACACCTCAGGGGTTCGTGGGAGAGGCGCGAAGGATCCTTAGGATTCCACACGTTTGCACGAAGGATAGCCTGTGTTTCTATGTCCTTCGATTTATAGATGGATTGATTGTCCGGTTGAAGGTTGCTTATATGGACTACGCTGGCCTCGTATATAGAAGAAGTAAAATAAGGAATGCATTTTCTCATTTTCTACTTACTTCACGGATGAATGGGTCATTCCATTGAGAGTCTAGCTCGGAGAGCAATCTTAGGTGCATTGCACATTAATAAAGATATACTATTATACGAAAACATATATTTTAACACATTATGTGACACCAATTATTTTACTTATTAGGCTAAGCGGAAATAAATATATTCAATACACAAAAGCCCCTTGAACATGTTTGGGACATGTCGAAAGGTACCAAGCCCATCCTCACCCACGAATGATAACTGGAAGCTGCAATGGTAACCACAAACACGCATATATATATATATATATATGTATATATATATATATATATATATATGTGTGTGTATGTACGTATATATATATATATATATATCTGTATGTGTGTTTTTTGTGTTATGTGTGCATATATACATAAATGTAGGCTACATACGTACACACTAACTATATATATATATATATATATATCTGTATGTATGTATATATACACAAGGATACATGCTCATATATACAGTATATATATATGTATACTATATATATATATATATATATATATGTGTGTGTGTGTGTGTGTGTGTGTATACTTATATCATCTCCTCTTATGCCTATTGACAAAAAGGGCCTCGGTCAGTTTTCGCTTGTCGTCTCTCTTGAACTTTTAATTCAATACTCCTCCATTCATCATCTCCCACTTCACTCTTCAAAGTTTTCAGCCATTTAGGCCTGGGTATTCCAACTCTTATAGTGCCCTGTGAGTGCTGAGAGCACGGCCAAACCATCTCCATCTATACCACTCACCATGATCTCCTCTACATATGGCATTCGAGTAATCTCTTTTATAGTTTCATTTCTATTTCTGTCCTGCCATTCAACTCCCATTATTCCTCTGAGGGCTTTGTCCTCAAATCTACTAAATCTGTTGGAGATTGTTTTATTGCCATGCGACGAATCATGCCCATACAGTTAGAAGATCTCTCGAAACTGATATTAGTCTGATTTTTAAATGTAATTTAAGGTGATTGGATTTCCAAATTGAACTTGGCTAGGCCATTGTCTGATTTTCTGATTTGCTTTTTTCAATCTTTCACTAAACTCCAGTTGTAATGAACCTATATTAGAGATCATGGTTCCTAAATACTTCATTGATCCTTTCTCCTACCAATGATATTTTATTTTCCATTGCCTATTCCGTTCCCATCATCGCTGTCTTTCTTTTATTTATTTTGAGCTCAACCTCGTGTGATATTTCATGCATTCTGGTAAGTAACCATTGCAAATCTTGTTTTATTCTGCTAATAAGGACAGCATCATCAGTTTACTCTAGGTACGCTGATTTCCTATTACCAATCCTGTCCAATCCTTCTCGCCATCCTCAACTGTTCTACACTTTACAAAATCCATGAGGAGGATAAACAACATAGGTGACAGCACATTCCCTTGGAGTACTCCACTGTTCACTCGAAATTCATTTGAAAGGACTCTACTAATATTAACATATATATACATATATACACACACACACACACACACACACACACATATATATATATATATATATATACATATATGCGTGTGTGTGTATGCACATCTGTGAATATCATCATCATCATCATCTCCTCCTCTTACGCCTATTGACGCAAAGGGACTTGGTTAGATTTCTTCAGCTTTTAATTCAATACTTCTCCATTCATCTTCTCCCACTTCGCGCTTCATAGTTCTCAGCCATGTAGGGCTGGATCTCCCAACTCTGCTAGTGCCTTGTGGATCCCAGCTAAACGTTTGGTGAACTAATCTCTCTTGGGGAGTGCATAGACCCTGCCCAAACCATCTCCATCTACCCCTCATCATGATCGCTTCCACATATGGTAATCGAGTAATCTCTCTAATGGTTTCCTTTCTAATGCCTGTGAATATATACACAGCATATATATATATATATATATATATATATTTAATATATATTTATATGTTTGTGTTTACATAGTTATATATAGACATATATTTCTATATGCTGAATATTATCATCATCATCATCATCATCAGCCATTATTAGTCCAATGCAGGACAAAGACCTCAGACATGCCCTTCCACGGGCATCTGTTATGGTCTTTATATGCCAGTCTATACCCGCAAATTTTCTTAAATCGTTAATTCATCATATTCTCTTCTTCTCCTGTTTCTTTTGCAGTCTCTAGGACCCATACTGTAATTCTTAATATCCATGTTATCTGTCATTCTCATTATATGTTGTGAGAATATCCTCTACTTTATTTTGCTCACGTATCCATGCTGCTCTTTTTCGGTCCCTTGGTGTTACTCCTTCCATTATTCATTCCACAGCTCTTTGAGTTGTAACTAACTTATGTTCTAAGGCTTTAGTAAGGCTCCAAGTTTTTTATCCTTAAGTTAATACTAGTAGGACCATCTCATTAAATACCTTTCCTTTTAGAGAATGTGCCAATCTAATTTTCAAAATCTCATCTTGTTTACCAAAAGCACTTCATCCCATGCTTATCCCTCTTTTGATTTAAGTCTCATGTCCTAGGGAAACTCTTATTATCTGTCTAAAGCACGTACATTCATTAATAATCTCTAGAAATTTGTCCTTAACCCTTATTTGTTGTCTCTCTGAATTTTTGTTGAACATTATATTAACTTTACTTATTGATTTTTAATCCTACAGTACACACAAGCACACACACATACATACATACATATATATATATATATATATATATGTGTGTGTGTGTGTGTGTGTGTGTGTGTGTGATAAATTTTGCACATTTTTACGTGTTTTTCATATTCAAATAAGCCATATATATTTTTGATACATTAATGTCTGGATTCTCTTAACGACCTCGGGATCAGAGCCCCAGGCGAAATCACACAAAGACAAGAGCTTGGCTCCGGCCGGGAATCGAACCCTGGTCGGCAAGCTTGTACAGACAGTGACTAACCCACTTGGCCACGAAGAAAGATAAAAGTCAATGACAATTCTTCTGTTCTTATACCTGTCGAATTCAGGTATTTTGTACTTAGAATTGAAATCAACCCATCTTCACCATCGTAGCTAATTGGTAGTTTGTTACTTGGCATTCAATTAATGATAAATTTTGCACATTTTTACGTGTTTTTCAAATTCAAATAAGCCATATATATTTTTGATACATTAATGTCTGGATTCTCTTAACGACCTCGGGATCAGAGCCCCAGGCGAAATCACACAAAGACAAGAGCTTGGCGACCAGGGTTCGATTCCCGGCCGGAGCCAAGCTTTTGTCTTCTACACTGAAATAATGGTTGGGGTTCGAGTCCCGCTCAAGTTTATTAGTTTCTTGTAGTGTCTGCAACCTCCCGATCCTTGTGACCCCAGGATGGAGGGTTTTGGGGAACCTATAGATCTACATGCTAAGTCTTCTTCAGCCATTACTTGGCCCTCCCTGGTCCTATCTTGGGTAGAGAGGGGTCTTGGGGGCTGATCATATGTATATATGGTCAATCTCTATTGTGCCGCTAGCTAAGTCATTATCACTATCCCTATCCTCAGCAATTCATGAGCGTCCTTTACAACCTTTAAGGCAAAAGTTTATGTTTATCTATCCATCTATCCATGTACAGTAATGTTCTTAGTCATATTAAAATATCTTCTAAATGGTGCTAAACCAATCTTATTGGTAGCATTATCAGGACATATATTATTATTATACCCTACCCAAATAAGGCTGTATTCTATTAGGTATGCTGTAAATAAAAATACGTGTTATGAACGATAATTAGATTTTATTGTCAAAGTTTTAAACCACTGGAAAAATAATGGACATCAGCACATCGCCATTGCAATGGGAAAACGAGCCAGTAAAACCACGATGATTGTTGTGAAGGGGACATGAGCATGAACTCAGCATGATCCGCGCATGCGCGGGAGGGGGTTTCCAACACAATCATCCGTGACTAATTTTATACGCTCGTCCTGCGTTTTTTTATCGTTTTGTTATGGGTCACAGATGAATTTTGATGGACGTTTTTGAGGAGGAGAGCGGTTATGGCGCTCTTTAGATCTTCCGTGAGATGGAAGGATCCCATGCTGGTTTATGAGTCGGAATCTGAGCGCACGTTCGTTGCCTCATTCCTGAAGGCTGAGAGAATTAGTTGTTAAAAGAAATTGTGCTGTGGCCCAATGAGTCTTAATATGACGATTTTCATATCATTATTGGATCAATATTTCAGCGTCATATCGTTGTTGAAAACGAAAATTGATGATCCGAAATAAAGATAGCGAGGAAAACATATTAGATATTTGTTGGCAGGAATTAAACCGTGTTTAGTTACTATCACCACTTATGCTAATGTTTTTCTTAGAAATATTTATGCGACCTTATCATATTTATGTGATCCGATTTTCTTCTTAATGTGGTGTGAAAATATTTCTCTCTCTCCGTTTCAGGCATCGAACATTTCCACCAGAGACTAGCAATAAAAAGAAAAAATCAATCTATCACTCTATGCAAATTTGATGGACAAAGATTTCACACCTCTTTCAGGAAGACCATTTTCATTCAATTATTATTTTTCTGACTTTGCTTTAATCGTTTCTTCACGGCCCGTGATTTATAGCGTTGGGGTCAGTGTGCCTATTGTGTGCGAAGGCTTTTTGTTTTTCTATTTTAACCTCTTGATGTGAAGGGTATTGGAATTTTTTATAATTGAGTTCAGCATTAATCATTTCTTCTGGTTAGAATGATTTTTATGTTTGTGTCAGAGTATATGTATATGTTTTTGCGATCATTGAAGTAAATAAAATGTATGCATCGTTGGTATAACTTGTTTTTCATGATATATATAATCTATTTCCTTGGTATAATAATGGGTACTTATCTTTTATTATATGTATGAAAATATATTGTGCGTTGATTTCCATCACATACACATTCACAAAAACACACATACATAAGTGTATGTATATTTATATATATATATATATATATATATATAAATATATATATATATATATATATATGTATACATATATACATATATATATATATATTTATATATATATATATATATATACATATATATATGTATGTATATACATTTAAATATATATATATATATATATATACAGTATATATATATATATATATATACAGTATATATATATATATATATATACAGTATATATATATATATATATAGAGAGAGAGAGAGAGAGAGAGAGAGAGGCTAAATTCTGCATGTAATTTCCGCCTAGAGGGAAAAGATCATGGGTATGACATATTACTATAACGAGGTTTAATATTAAATGCGACAATAGCGGAACAAATGAAACAGCCGTCCCTAATTTCTTAAGGAAGGAAATTTATGAGAAAACTTTACATGCAAAGTTGTGAGAAAAAAATTAAAACTACCTGCTCTTAAAAGAATCAACTTTACCGCCAGGAGAGTCAAGTACAACACAGCACAAAAAAGTACTTGTTAATTCAAAATCTCCCATTGACATCCATAAACGAAAAGCTTCCCGGTGTGAAATGGCACAGAGAGGGGTCACCCAATGGCGTGACTTTAATGGCTTCAATAGCCAGTAACAAGCCATTAAAACGATGCTCACTCAGCGTTTCAAGACTCAAGAGACCTGGGAGGTGATAGTAAGGGCTGAAGAGGTACCAGTACCGGGCATTGCATGGTATGGTACCCAATGAGTGTGCGGTCAGTTGCCCTATGAAAGGAGGCAGTCTTTGTTGAATTTAATATCATTAAAAATTGTTTTTTTACACACACATCGTACATTATTACTGTTATCAATATTATCAAACAAACAACAACCCTAATGGGAAAGTAGCCCACCGAGGATATGATTTAAGGAAATAACAAATAATATATGTATAAGAAGGAATAAAAAATATGAAATATTTCAGGATATGTAACAGCGTCAGAGTATATCTGTCATCAATAAACTTTGAAAAGAGACATAAGTCAACCTGTTCGACAGAGGAGCATTGGCAACAAGTTTGTACTTTTGAAGTTCCACCGATTCAACTGCCAGAGTAGAAGGATCATTCCACATCCTGATCACAGCTGGAATAAAATTTCTAGAACACTATTTTTATACTATTGTGTTGGAGAAAGCAACACAGATCAAATTAACTGCATACAATCTGGGAAGATCTGAATGGAAAGGATGGTAAAAATTATGAAAAATCTTATGCAACATACACAAAGAACTAACTGAAACACAGTGCCACAGATTAATACCAAGATCAGGAATAAGGAATTTAATAGACAGTAAATTTTTTTCAAACAAGTTATAATGATATTCAGCAGATAAAGGCCAGACAAGAGAACGATCTTATAAGATATTCTCAACAAGACAATTAAAGAAACAGACCACTTTGTTGACCAGTTTTATCCGACATTTTGTCTTTAGTCTCAGTTGTATGAGTCACTTTATTTATACTATTATACTATGGTCCCGTGGTCTGGGAACCCAAATATGATATATTTATTACGGTTGGCAAGCTACACAGCCTCTCGAGTTCCAAACTCAACTATTTCTTTTTACATTAAATCTGTTACACTTTAAAATATTAATACCGAGCTCTGAGATGATTATATAACTCCCAGACAGCAATATATAAGAACACTTAATATCCATATGTCTCTTAAGTACACTCAAAACAAAACTGGGTAATTATTCTTCAGAATTATTTAAAACCACTTCTTACTTTGATTCTTCAACAGGGCCTACGAACGAATACTGAAATAAACACTGGTGATTGGAATAATACACTCTTTGAAGAAAAAAATATATTCTATAAAAATTACAACACTTTGAAAGAATTTACATAAAAAATAAGTCACTCGAAATATTAAGTCTGGACAAAACTTATATTAAAACAAAAGAAATGTTACACTCAGAGAATTATATAATCACTAGACTTGACATATTAAATATTAATAAAACCTTAGACTAAGACAAAAGAAATAATTACACTCCAATGCTTAAACTCTGAAAAAACTTACATAAAGTAACTGATAAACTTACCAACTTCACATATTTTCCTAAATCTTACTGGGCCAGTTACAAAGATTTACACAAGGCCAATATTCACCACAACACAATAAATTTCAAATCACCTTTAACGTCTTTCATATCATTTCAACACACGATTTACATTGGGGCACAAAATTGCTTTGGAGAGGACACACTAAGGTACTAGAGAGAGAGAGAGGGAATTTTGGCTCTTTCACAGGACGGCTGTTTCTCTTCTGCTGCTATGCAGCCCTGGGGTACCTATATATGAATTTAGTAATGTCTAGAATATTCTAATAGATTATTCTCATGACTAGTGGGCCAGCTTTTAGTGATGCCAGAGTTATCAACTATCATGTATTATCGAACAGGAGAATCAGCCTCGCTACATGGCAACTCTTTCTCTCAGCTGCTCCGCCCACCCACCATTCTCGGAAATAAAAAATAGATCAAATCTAGCCCTGGGGTTTTCGAGAACCTTCAAAAACACATGGCAAATATAAGAATTGTGTATTTTCTAACAAACATGGCTCAATACCTCATAAAGCTATAAAAAAGATTTACATAAGCCCTTGTTCATATCTCGTATGGATCATATAACATTCTTAATTAAACAGATTACGCAAGACTTTGTTACAAAATATGTGAAATAAAAGTTAATTATTAAAAAATAACGTAAATTTACATATACTGACTTGCATGAAAAATACAGAGAAATTAACAATAAAAGTCATAAGTAATTTACATACCAAACTTATACCTACATGAGAGGAACTCACCTTAGGAGCTGGCTATTCACCTCTTCAATGTACATATGAAAACATATATGAAATACCAGAATAACTTATTTACTCTACACTAGACCAGCTTCGTAAGAATATGTATGTACATATTGCATTTTTTATCATTATTCTTAAGTTTGTTTACAAGTATGATGAACTATTTCATAACCTTTAATTTTTTTTTTCTGTCTAGAGATATTGAGCAAAATGGAAATATTGAGCAAAATCTGGAACCGGCACGCCCTATACCTCGCTAGCTTCATCAAATGTGTTGCAATATTCGTGGACTGCAAGGCAATATTCAAGACCTTGGCATTGCCTCCAGATAGTATGATATTCTATTATTCTCAGAGACTTTGGCTTCTCAAATGAGGAACTAATCTGAGCTACTTATTCCACATTTTAAGATACCAGTAATTTTTAAATGGTATACCATTCCTAGGGCAAGGGGAGTAGTGGTGTAAATTAGGACTTAACCCAGCTTCTCAAAGTCCTGCTATGAATATGGATGTTAACAGAATCCAGACTTCTGTCTTCATTTGCCTTCTTACCATTATGACTTGTTGGTGATTTCAACCCTCACCACGGGGAGTGGTTAAATTCTATTTCTCCTACTGATCACCATGACTTGAAAGCTTTGAACTTTGTCTCTGAATCAGGCTGTAAGCAAATCATAAGTGAAGCTACTCACAGTTCTGGTTACTGCTTGGACATAGTATGCACTGACTTCCCTGGTGTTATAACAAGTAAGGTTGGTTCTCAAGTTAGGATTTCTGATTGTCTTGGCTTTGTTAGTAATTAAAACTGAGCAGCCGGTCCCTGATATGTCATACTCATGTAAGACATATATAAAATCTCAAGCAGACTGGAATGGCTTTTGAGTGATATTCTACATTTTAATTGGCCACAATGTATAAACGTGTTGAGCTTGTTATTCACTTGAACGAGAATCTAGTTAAAATAAATGATAGGGGTATCCCTTCTCTTGTGTTAAATACTGAGTGAAACAAATCCTGGTTCGATGATGATTGTAGATTTTACTAGAAATAGCTATAAACAGCTAAAAGTTGTTGCTCACAGAGTTTATGCTACAACTGGAAAGGACTATAATTTGACTATAAAAGAAACCCTTTCTGGTACAGTCACTCATATAAGTTGATGAATGTCGGGTGTTTGAGAAAGATTTCCATTTCCCCCCCTTTCTGAACGACAGGTGCCAGGGAATGCAAAACCGGTTAAATATTCAACAAAAAGTAGTTGAATATTTGACTGGTTCGCTCTATCAAACACCTGTCCTCCAGAAATGGGAGAAATTAAAATCTTTCTTAAACACCTTGACATCCACCAACTTAAGGTGCGTTCACAGGGACGGACACTGTCCGTCGAACACAAACTGTTATAAGTTAACAATGGGAAGCAGAAAGAAGAGCTGGTGACGTCAATAACGAGTACCAAGGGGGAGTAAATTCAGTGCCCATGTTCGTACTCTCCGAAAGGACACGATGGACGGAGTTATACTTATTTACCAGATGAACTTTTGCTGTTGGTTAATTAGGTTTCACTTGGCCTGAAAACATGGCTATTTGTAATTCTGTTACGGAAGAAATCTGCCATTGTGATCCGATAGAAGAGAGACAGAGTTGCTAATCGAATTTTACTCGAAGGACCCATGCTTATGAAACTAAAACAGATGTTTCCAGGCAGAAACAAACGTGTAGAGGCAATGTATAAAATAACGCCAGAACACCAGAGAAGTTGATTATCTGTTACTGGTTTAGAAGTCAAAGAAGAAAATTCAATCCAATCGCAGTCAATGCAGAGAGAGAGAGAGAGAGAGAGAGAGAGAGAGAGAGAGAGAGAGAGAGAGACTTACTTATTGCCTTCTTCTATGTTTGAGTTCCCCCAGGTCCCTCAGTGTGAGGCACCTCGTATATCCACCAGAGAGTTGCTTATGCAGAGAGAGAGAGAGAGAGAGAGAGAGCTACGCAAATTGGAGAAATGGAAAAAGTTGTTGGCTGGTACAGGAGACATTTGCACCCCCAACTTAATGGCGATGATACAAAATAACAGAATCTGTTTCAATTTTGAACATACAAGTCTCTCGTATACCTGAAGAAGCGTTTGATCATGAGGGAAGTAATTAACTCTGAGTGTTTATATATATATATATATATATATATATATATATATATATATATATATATATATATATATATATATATATATATATATATAATAACATACTGAGTGTTTTATATATATATATACATATGCATACATATATATATATATATATGTGTGTGTGTGTGTATGTGCGTGTGTGTGTGCATGTGTATAGATGTATATGTATACAGTATATATATATATATATATATATATATATATATATATATATATATATATATATATATATTTTCCAAACATGTTTCTGGAGAAACGTCCCCCACCCCCCGCCCCATACATGTGTCATATAAAAAGTTTCATAATCTCCGATAAATATAGGTATTTGGGTCCATCTGTATATATTGTAGTTTCCAAGGTGTGATTCATAACCAATTCAAGGTTCCTTTGAAATAGTTGAATAGCTTCTCTTATCACTTCGTCCCTGCAACCAGTTCTTCCATGCACATTCCACTGTCCTCAACAAATGGCAGGAATAATTATGCTGCATAATGCCATGTATCTCGTTTTATCTTATGGTATCATGCATCACATTTGAACCAGGCACCAACTACTTCTTTCTCAAGCACAGACTAATAATGACATGAAAAACCCGTGTATTACCAGCAGACATCAGCTTCGAATATTGTCTGCAGGTCTTTGCCTAGTGAACGGAGTACAAACTAATGAGACAACTTCATCTGGCATCACTGTTTGCTACTCTATCAACTTTCCTCGTTTCAACGCTTATGACGTCATAATCCTTGCTTTATGATATGGCAACAGTGTTTGTTCGACAGACACTGTTCGTCCGTGTGAACGCACGTTTAGATGAGTGACTGTACAACACAAAAACGCAATTGGAGGGTTACCCTTAAATTTGTACTTTTTGGTGTAGACTTAACAGTTCCTCCTTAAGTTAAACCAGATGGCTGTCACTCACTATCCAAAATAAAAGGCAAAATTTTAGGCTGATGTGTTTGACAGTAAGCAGCATAATGAGAAACTCTCTCTTCCTCATGCCTATTTTTCTGAGGCTAAATTAACTAGTTAAGCTTTTCGGTACCCTGAAATTGAAGCACTCTTGATGGACCTGGATGCTTATGGAAGTGTAGGCCCAAATCATATTTTTTATTTGATTTTTATAAAGGCCGCTAATTTCTTAGCTCCTACGTTGTTTTATATTTTCCAAAAGTTAGCAAGAAGAGGTTCTCTATGCACTTGGAGAATAGGTAATGTTACTCCATTTGTTTGCTAATTACCGTCCAGTTTCCATAACTCCCATATTATCTAAAGTTTTTTAACGTCTTTTACCTGAACGTCTAAGTATGTATGCTGAAAGAATTCATCTGTTCCCTAGTTTATAATTTGGCTTACATAAAGCCCTTAAAGCATGTGATGCCCTTCTTACAATTTCTAATGTTGTACAGAAAGCCTTTGATAGTGGTTAGGAACTTCGTATTATTGACCACGAGTTTGGTGCTGCTTTTGACTGTGTTAATCAATAGGCTCTTGTTTTCAAACTAAAAAAGTTGACGATAGGTGGGTCTTTTCTTCTCCTCATTATTGAATTTTTAGGCAATAGATTGCAGGGTTTTTGTTAATAGGCCATAAGCTTTTCATAATATATACATATGACATGTGGTTTAGTCTAGAACATAATCTTGGTGCATATGCAATTGATGTTATTCTCTATGCATCAATTCCATCTCCTGAATGTAATCTGGGGTACTGAATCTTATTATAGATAGGGTAAGTTCGAGGACTGGACATCCAGACCTCTGCATTCTTAATGTTTCTATAACTATATACAACGCCTTTAAAATTTTAGGTGTGATTCTTGATTACAAAATATATTTGAAAAACACATTTGATATGTCTTTTCTTCAATTGCATAGAAAGAATTGCCTTTTTGAGAAAGTCTTTTAATATTTTCGGTTTATCAATCTATTCTGAAGAAATGTTTTAATTCTTTCACTTTACCCTTTTTCAATTAGTGTTTTCCTTTTTGATCTTCAGCTGATGACTCTCATGTGAATTTGTTGTGCAAAATCTTGCGGTCTATTAAATTTCTTGTTCCTGGATATTGATCTCTAGCACCCTCTTTCAGTTAGTTCTTTGTGCATATTGCATAAGATTTTTCATCATTCTGACCATCCTTCGCATTCAGATCTTCCTAGACTGTACTATCCTATACATAGTACTAGATATGCAGTTAATTCTAACAGTTTTGCCTTTTACGTTATAATCAAAACTTCACAGTATTCTAGAAGTTTTATTGCAGCTGTGACCAGATTGAGGAATGATCTTCCTGATCTGGCAGTTGCATTGTTGGAACTTCAGAAGTTCAAAATTGCGTTAAATATTTTTAGGTTGACGTGGCTAACATAACCCCGTCTTCATAATGTATATATGACAGATCTATTTTAACGCTGTTACTGATCTTAAATACATTTTACATTCATTAGATATTACTTTTCCTATAGTTTATTTATTTCTTTATTTCCTCTCCCCACTTAGATGTTTTTTCCTGTCGGAGTCCCTGAGTTTATATCATACTGCTTCTCAAGGAGAGTTGTAGCTTAGCTAGTAATAAGGATGATAATAGTAATATAGTTAAAGAAATATTGTCAATGCAAAGCTATTGAGGCACCACTGTCTTCTACCTAATGTACTTGCAATCATACTTTGAGTTTTATTAGAGTTCAGCTTCATTCCCCATAATTTGCACCTTACTCTAATTTTCAGTTAGAACTCTTTATAGGGATTTAGTATCCATAGGTCTACATTTAGGATATGGAATTGATACAAGAGAGTAGCATCATCTTCTCACTTAAGAGTGACTGCACGCGCATGTTCGAACACATATATATATATATATATATATATATATATATATATATATATATATATATATATATATATGTATATATAGATAGATAGATAGATAGATAGATAGATAGATATATGCGCGTGTGTGTGTGAACTGCACATATACATATAAATGTATGTGCATCTGGACCCATGCAACAGCTAGTTATTGACAAAGATTTTCTATTGTGCATTCTGCCAACATTTAAGTTTGAATAATTTCGTTGTAGTTTTGTTAGATCAAGCTGTCCTGAGTCAACATGGGGTCTTGCCTGCCAGAGTAACCCGTTAAAACAAAGAAATCACCACTTACGACCTTTTCACAAGGCACCGAACCCATCTCAGGCCCATCTACAATGAAATCAGATACGTGGACAGTAACTGTCAGATCTTTTGTTTTTCTAATTCTTCGGTTTTGCCCTTGTCGCCCCATTAAGCCAACATCCCTTCTGCCTTCTCTCCTTTTCCTGCACACACCTCACCCTCGCGCCTCCCCATCCACCTGCACGGGGTCTTAACAATAAAGATAGAAATGAAATCAAATATTCACAGCTCGAAGGAAAGTCGCAGAAACTCTTCACTTCGACAAAGAGGTGACAGAAGAGACTGTAAGGAAATTCACTGCGAATGGTGGTTTCCGTTTGAAACAACTGAACTTAGATGTTGTTTATATGTGAAGCCATAGAGTGGCAAGATAGTAATAATTAGATATCAGTAAATAAAATATGAAAATCTCTAACAAAAAAATATAGTCCTTTATAAGACCAACTACTTCAGAAGCGTAAGGAAAAGTATACAGATTGGGAAAGCAATAATTCATTACAGCAAAAAATCTGGGAGTTAACTCATTAACTTCTGAAAAGTAGAAATTTATCCAAGAATACCAAGAAATAATTGATATTCAATGGCCTAATAATATAATCAGTAAATTTATTATTAATATTAATTCTAACTATGAATAAAATTATTGAAAGAAAATATTCAAAAGAGGATAATGATCACTTTCAACATTACTATTTTTTCTAATAGCAAATACGGTGGCTAATTATTGTATAAATAATAATAATAATAATAATAATAATAATAATAATAATAATAATAATAATAATAATAATAATAATAGTATATTTAGTTGAGTAGCAACAAAAAAAACAATCCGCATTCTATATCACTCCCCCTGTCTTTTTTAATGAAAGACGCCTTTCTCTCCCCAACTTCCTTTTACCTGCCTTCACACACCTGATAATACACGAATACCACTAAGGAGGTGATTCAATTAACACCTCCTGGACTGCGAACAAAGAGAAACCTCATTGGAACATTGGCCTCCCTCTGAGATCATGGCAGCAGAAGGATTGATTCCGAAGTGATAATTATTTACAGGTGTTCTAAACGCACACGTTCATGCAGGTGTTTCCGCCTTAATTACCAGGAAAGGTATCTGATACTGTCAGGAAAAGAATATGAGGTTAGCGGGTAGGTCTCACCTGGTAGTTTCCAACAGACACGGCGCGTTAGTAAAACGAGATTTTCCTCATTCATTTTTCGCTGAGGCAGAAATAACTATACAGTAGTTTAACTTATGTCCCATGAAGTTGAATCACTTTTGCTGGATCTTGATGCTTATGAAGGTTTAGACCCAAATGGAATTTATTCTATAAAAAGCTGAATTCTTACCTCCTAAGTTGTATTATTATTCGCAAGTTAGCAAGAAATTCATTTTACATCTATGGATGAATTGGTAATATTACTCCATTGTGTGTTTGTGGTAGCTCTAGCCTTAGTCTCTGGCCCTGATGATTACCAGCCTATTTCCAAAACTTCAATATTCTGTTAAAGTTTTGAACGTCTTTTTGGCAAAATGTCGAAATAGGTATGCTGATTACACACATCTATTTACTAGTTTACAGTCTGAATTTCGCAAAGGCCTTGGAGCATGTAGTGTCCTTACAATTTTCAGTGATGTACATTTATCCTTTGATTATGGTTAGGAAATTAGTATGATTTTGCTCGATTTTAGTGCTGCCCTTGATCATGTTAATTATGAGGCCCTTGTTTTCAAACTTAAACAGATGGGAATAGGTGGGTCTTTTCTTACCATCATTATTGAATGCTTAAGTAATATATTACAAAGAGTAGTTATTGATGGATATCATAGTGACTATACGAATATAATGGCTGGTTTTCCTGAGGGTATCGTTCTCGGCCCAAACTTGTTGCATATGCAGATGATGCTACTCTCTTTGCCTAAATTCCATCTTCTGAATGTAGATATGTGGTTTCTGGGTCCATTATTGGCGATATAGGA
>NC_090725.1:200241735-200251735 GCF_036898095.1 Palaemon carinicauda
AACATTATGGATAATACATGAACTGGGTGAACTTATTTTTTTTTCACATATTCGAAGTAAATAAGATTTGTTAACCGAATATAATTTCCAAAGCGTTTACTAGTACTAAAATCAAAATTTGCTTTGGAAAACTTGTACATTTCATTTTCGGATTTTTACATTTCAGACCCAAAGGAACGCGACAAACAAGGAGGACTGGATTGAACAAGTGTGCCAAAAGGCTTGGAAGTCAACCGACCCCAGAGAGAAATCTGACCATAATGGTCATTTACAGTTGACCTGACTTCTCTGGATCACTGGGAGATTGCTCCTATCTCTTCCAAGGAGGTTCTCTTCCTAATCCCCAAACATATAAAGGCAGCCGGTTCAGTTTTCATCGGTGTCAATGGCCTTTGATGTCAGGAAACCAGAAAAATTCAAATCAATCAATCAATCAGTTTTCAACACTTTATGGTAAATGCCACTTTACAGATGGACGAGTCTTGATGTTTTTTTTTTTTTTTTTTTTAAGTAATCCTTTGTAATGTTAATTTTCTTCTTCTGATTCTTCCGTTATGGGTTGTAGTATTCCAAAAACCCGCTCTGGCCGGAAGACCCAGGCAATCTACAACAACACGCTTCTTCTTCTGCTTTTTTATCTGAAAATATATAATATATGTTTCCTAATTAATCAAAGGGAGAATAGTTTAACAAGACAAGAAATAAATATATTGAAATGAAAAAACAATGGTTCCTTTTTGAATGGCAAGAGCTAATATTTCTTGTATGTCTATACACAAGATCTTTACTTTATAGATGCTACTTTATAGATACGTAGCATCCTTCATAATACGGTTTATTGGGTACTTCGTCTCTCTCTTTTTCCTCCCTCCGTCTAATGAAACATAATCTCCACTAACTGATAAATAATTTATTGTAAGTTTTCATTACACAAAGAAGTTGCATTGCGACCTGAAAGGGCTGAGTAACACTTTCCTTATATTTGATCCTTTTATGTATTATCTCATAGGAGCAATCTGTATTGGTGTCGTTCGTCTATGGGTCTAGCCTATGGTAACAACAACGGAGAGCCACAGTTGCAGGATATCAACATCAACCGTGTGGAAAATAGACCGCCACCAAGACGATCGGAAAGACTCCGTAATAGACGACAAAATATCCAGTTACCCGACGACTATCTATCTTAACACGACTGTTCACTTGTTAGAAAAATGCCATTTCCTTCTAATCTAATGTTTTAGCTGCAACTTCTATTTTAGTTTAATTACTTTTATCTTGTAATGATCATAAGTTTTTTAGGTTTCCTTTGAAACATTGTGAAACTTTTTTATTCTTCAGCCTAAGAGACACTTTGTAAAAAGTGCGAAAGCTTCTGCGTTTTGTAAATATACAATGTATATAAATGTGGAATATCAATACCCAACTCATTGTACTTTTGATATTAACAATAAAAATAATAAAAACAATAGTTTAAATTCATCTCTTAGACACACACATACGTGTATATATATATATATATATATATATATATATATATATATATATATATATATATATATATATATATATATATATATATATATATATATATATATGTGTGTGTGTGTGTGTGTGTGTGTGTGTGTGTTCGTGTGTGTGTGTGTGCGTGTACATAGATAGTATTTTGTGCAACTGTGTGTATAATCCCAATAAACTTGTTGGTCACTCCAGATATATGAAGATGTAGGTTCCGAGTCTCTGGTGTAATAAGTCCTGTGCAATATTTCTAGAGTTGCCTTCGTTCCACATTTCTGGCTATAGACCCACATTTATGGTCCTGGCTATGGGACAATAAGTCATTTCCAAAGGACCAGGAATTGTCGTCTTGGTCAGTTTCCATATTTAATCATCTCTACGTAATATGGATTTAGACCTCATCTGTTTACTGAAATGACATTACTTAGGTTATCGGAAAGGATTTATGAAAATATTGACCAGCAAAAGATAACCTTACTTATATTGTTAGATTTTTCAAAGGCATTTGATAGCGTTAGCCACGATATTTTGTTAAATAAGTGTAGGAAAATGCAAATAAATTCTTTTTGGTTTAGTAACTATTTAAATATCGTTTTCAAATAGTCAGACTAGATAATACTATCTCTCTCGTAAACAAGTACATTTTGGAGTTCCTTATAGGGCTCTATTTTAAGCCCCGTGCTCTTTCTTATTCACATCAGTGATATGGCTGATTTCATATAGGACTGTTTCAAAGATATGGCAAAATTTTTAGAAGACTATCTTCTCGTACAATATGCAGAAGATAGTCAATTTATAACTGCTGGTAGTATAAATGATATACCCACTCTTATCACAAAGGCAGAAGCTATATCAGAAGCAAGACTGCGATATTTTCAATCAAATGGTTTAAATGTAAATGAATCAAAAACTAAAATCATATTCATTGGTACAAGGCAATATATATCACAAATCCCATTAGATACCGTTCTAAACTTTAACGGCCATCAAATTGAAAGAAATGTTCACGTAAAAAATCTGGGTATTTATTTTGACCAATATACGCTTTTTGATGTAGAAAAGTAAATGGAACCTTAATATATTTAAACAGAATTAAAGACAGATTCGATATTGACATGAGGGCGATGGTACTTCAGTCGCTTGCACTGAGCATAATAAATTATTATTTGAAGATTTGGGGAAGTACTACTAAACAACAATTATAACAGGTTCAAAAACTACAAAACTTTGCGGCAAAAGTAGTGGATGGTAAGGCCAAAAAAATATGATCATGCATCACCAATTTTTAAAAAATTAGAATGGCTAAATGTTGCAAGAAGGATTAAATTCGACATTTGTGTGGGAGTTTTTAAAGTTATGCGAAGTTTAATACCAACTAGACTTTTTACGTTTATAACAGTTGGAGCTGATAGGGACAGACGAACGACACAGAACAATGACCTTTATATACCGAGAACCACTACAGACTTGGGAAGTAGATGCTTTGCGGTACGAGGACTAACGATGTGGAATGCCCTATCTGAGTCATTGAAAAAAAACGTCGTCTCTCGAAACTTTTAAAGCAAATATTAGGAAATATATGTTTTCTACAAGATTCTAGTTACAAATTTGGGGATTGGTTTTATGTATTTGTGTATATCTGATTTTTTTTTTTTTTATGTTTTATGGCGTCTACCGTAATTTTGCACCCAGTATAGAATTTTAATGAGTTTTACTATTATTAAATTATTCTCTCTCTCTCTCTCTCTCTCTCTCTCTCTCTCTCTCTCTCTCTCTCTCTCTCTCTCTCTCTCTCTCTCTCTCTCTCTCTCTACTTATTCATATTAATTTCATAATAAATTAATGCATGCTAAGTTAAAATAACACACAGATAATAAGAATTATAGTTCGAGCTAAAATTAACACAGCCAAATAATAGTGAATACGAAGGAAATTTCAAATAAGGTAATGGTAAGTTTTAAAGTGGGATGTTATATCAGTCAAACGTACATCGCAGAAATTATACAAGACTTATTGTACAAAGAGAAATAAGCTGTAAACAGAACACACTGAAAAAGACAGAGAAATATCTTAAATAGATATACTCTGTATTCCTTAAATAAAACGGACTGTGCTTATATGAAGATATCAACCGATGTTTACGTACGTAGACGTTAGAATTCTATATTATTATTATTATTATTATTATTATTATTATTATTATTATTATTATTATTATTATTATTATTATTGTTGTTGTTGTTGTTGTTGTTGTTGCTACAAGCTAAACTATAACCATAGTTGAAAAAGCAAGATGCTATAAGCGCAAGGGCTTCGACAGGGAAAAATAACCCAGTGAGGAAAGGAAACAAAGAAATAAACTAAAAGAGAAGTAATAAACAATCAAAATAAAATATCTTAAGAACAGTAACAACATCAAATGAGCCGTAACCAGAGAGAGAGATTCAACGTAGTAGTGTCTGGCCAGTCAGAGGACACCATAACTCTCTAGCTGTGGTATCTCAACGGGTGGCTGGTACCCCGACCAGCTTATATGATTAGAATCACAGTTCTGAATTTATTGCTAGATTTACAATATATATGATGGATATTTCTTACTGCTGAGAAAATGAGGTTTTGAAGAACTATTTGCACACCAATTGTTTTCTTTTTTTTCGACGCTAAGGACTTTTTAACGAAAAAGCACGGGTCTGACATTTGACTATATTTTTTTTTCTAATCTGCAGTTTTGTTTTTTTAATGAACATGAATGTGCTTTGTCATATAATAAGAAAAAAGTTTCTGTTTAGCGGTATCATGTTAATACACTGTACTATTCATTCAAATGTTCGTGTTATTTAGGTGATCTAATGACATACATTAATATTCGAAGTATTTCGTATTCTAGAAAATATATTGTTATTAACACTTTTGCTGTTGTGAATCTTCGACCATAGTCAAGATATCCCATCATTCATTGAAATTGATTTAACACATGAATACGCAACTCAGCAATATTCAAGTGTTGATGGGTACGGCGACCATCTTTCCCTCGCCAAGCTTTGTGACTCTCTCCATGCCCCAGGACAGCGTTTGGTGACCACATATGCTTCTTCTTATTTCAATGGGTTGAGAATATAAAGCCATTGCATAGCACACGCCTCAACAAAAATAGACAATCAGGGGAAAATGATATTACTTTAAAAATGAGTAATAGTTGCACTTTTTGAAGGATGGAAGAAAAAAGGATAAATGTTCCTTTGTAATATGCAAACCTTGTGGCAGACTACTTTTCATAGATGGTCCCATCATTTATTCCTTTTTTCTTTGTTCCATGTTCTCTCTCTCTCTCTCTCTCTCTCTCTCTCTCTCTCTCTCTCTCTCTCTCTCTCTCTCTCTCTCTCTCTCTCTCTCTCTTTATATATATATATATATATATATATATATATATATATATATATATATATACATATATATATGTACATATATATATAAATATATATACATATATATATATATATATATATATATATATATATATATATATATATATATATGTATATATATACATATATATATGTGTATATATATATTTACTATATATATATATATATATATATATATATATATATATATATATATATATATATATATATATATATATATATATATTTATACTTATATATATGCATATACATATATATATATTTATTTATATATATAATCGCACACAGATACATTTATATACACATGTTTATGCGTGTATATTTGCGTATGTATTTATGCGTGTTATGTTTATGTAGGACTATACGGTTGATATCAAATAGTATAAACGTCAGATGTAATTTATAATACTTTTGATAATAATACGTTCATCTCACATGTTTTTTAGCATTCCATAGATATCTACAAAAAGTATATTGTCGTTTACATGCATATATATATATATATATATATATATATATATATATATATATATATATATATATACATATATATATATATATATATATATATATATATATATATATATTCATATATTTATATATATATATATATATATATATATATATATGTGTGTGTGTGTGTGTGTGTGTGTGTATGTGTGTGTGCACACTCGTGCTTTTAGATGTATAGATATTTATGCCTAAATATTTCATATATACTGTATATAATTTAAATACATGCAACACACATATAGACACACGAGGACACACACACACACACACACACACACACACATATATATATATATATATATATATATATATATATATATATATATATATATATATATATATACATATATATATATGTGTGTGTGTGCTTCTTTGCGTGTGTTTGCATATATATCAAACAAACAAACACACACAAACATGTATATCATCATCATCACCTTCTACACTTATTGACGGTTAGATTTCTCCAGTTGTCTCTGTCTTGAGCCGTCAATTCAATACTTCTCCATTCATCATTTTCTACTTCGTGCTTCATAGTTCTCAGCCATGTAGGCCTAGGTCTTATAACTCTTCTAGTGCCTTGTGGGCCCAGCTGAACGTTTGGTGAACTAATCCCTCTTGGGGAGTGCGAAGAGCATGCCTAAACCATCTCTATCCACCACTCATCATGATTTCATCCACATATGACACTCTTATAGTTTCATTTCTAACCTTGTCCTGCCATTTAACTCCCAATATCCTTGTGCAGGCGTTGTTATAAATCTACTGAATCTATTGGAAATTATGCTATCGTCATACCATGACTCATGTCCATAGAGTAATACCGATCTCACTAAACTGATATATAGCCTGATTTTTATGTGTAATTTCAGTAGATTTGATATCCCAAATTTACTTAACCTAGCAATTGTCTCATTTGCTTTTTTTCAATCTTTCACTAAACTCTGATTCTAAAGAAACTGTATTGGAGATCATAGTTCCTAAATACTTAAATGATTCTACCTGAATAATCCTTTCTCCTAGTGATACTTCATCTTCTATTGCATACTCCGTTCTTATCATCTCTGTCTTTCTTCTATTTATCTTCAACCTAACCTCGTGTGATATTTCGTGCATTCTGGTAAGCAAGCATTGCAAATCCTGTGGTGTTTTGCTAACAAGGATAGCATCATCAGCATACCATAAGTCTGCTAAATTCCTATCACCAATCCAGTCCAATCTTTTTTCACCATCTCCTACTGTTCTACGCATTACAAAATCCAAGAGGAGGATAAACAACATAGGAGACAACATATTCCCTTGGAGTACAACGCTGTTCACTGTTAGCTCCATTAACTTTAATTTCACACTTGCTATGCTCATGAACAGTCTTAATCAAATTTACATATTTAAGAGGAATTCCATAATAATGTGGGACTCGCCATAAAGTTGGCCGGTGCACACTATCAAAGTCTTTTTCATAGTCCACAAATGCCATAGAAAGTGGATTTCTATATTCTTCATATTACTGTACATGTCTCAAAATGAAAATTGGTCAGTGCATATTCTTCCTTTTCTCAGCTTTTCATAAATCTTTCTCTCCAGACTCATTAGAATAAGCAACTGATCTAGGTGTTATGGCTCTTTAGCTGTTACAATTAGTCAGGTCTCCCCTTTCTGCCATTTCCATAACACTCCTTACGCCCATTCATCACTACCAACTTACTGATATATGTTCTTAATATCCCACCATTCTTCATTAATTGTCTGCTCTTCGTCAGTTAAAGTCTCTAAGACTATAAATCGATTCCTACATTCAATTGCAAATGTTTTTCTGTGCTCTTCTTCTAAAAACTTATTTGAATCAAACCTAGGTATTCTATCTACGTTTCTGTTGGATGGTTTCAGTTTTAATTTCAGTGTGGCAATAAGGAGCTGGTGATCACTACCAATATGTGCACCACTATAGCTTCTTACATTTCTCAGAGTCCTCCTTCTCTCTTTATCAATGGCAATGTGGTATATTTGATTTTTGTAATTACCATATGGTGAAGTCCATGTATACTTGTGCATTTTCTTGTGTTGAAAAAGACTACCGCTAATGACAAGATTGTTTGCTGAACATAACCTCATGAAATGTGCTCCATTTTCAATTGCAACTTTGCCAAGTCCATCGACAACCATCTCATTCTCTATCCCTTGATTATTCCTTCCAACTTTAGCATTGAAGTCGCCAATCAAAATTTTTATATCTCTCTCTAGGATCTCATCCATTACACTCAGCAGTTCGTTATAATATTCATCTTTCCTTTCTTCAGGGGATTCATTTTTGGGGCATATCAAATTATAATACTCATATTGCACTACTTTGATTTGAACTTTGCTAGTAACAATCTACTATTTACAGCTGCCATCTCGGTTAATACCTTTTTTGCTCTTGGTTTCATTATCATTCCTACGCCTTCTCTTCCAACTCCTTCTGATCTCCCTGAGTAGATATATGTATTGCCTTGGTCTAAAGTTTCTTTACAAATACCTTTACAACATGTTCTACTTAAGGCGAAGATCTCCAAACTGTATTTCATAAATTCACTCTCCACTTGCTGTAACTTCCTAATCTGATTAATGGTTCTAACATTCCAATTACCTATTTTAAATACTTTCTTTAGTATTTATATACTGGGAGATTTTTAACATCCCGCTACGCCCGGGATTGGGGGCCCATTCAGTCATCTTCTCTATCCATGACAGATTAAATCCATAGAGGATTCATTGGCTAGATACATCGAATGACAGGCAGTTCCTTGTTATGCGCAGTGCCTATCTAACTAAGACAAGTGACCCCTGCTAGTCCATACTAATTCCAGTAAGATCAACCGCCAGGGATCAGTATTAAAAGCCGAAGAGACAGTTTGTCTATCGCCTTAAACCCAATCTGTCACCCTGCTGCCAGTGACTTCATCGACATTTAGGGGGGCATTTCCTCCACACACAAAGCTCTCATTACTCCACCAAGTTGCTCATCCGCTTATACAAGACATCGTTGGCAAACATGGATTGCTAAGATATACCGCTTAGCACACACACGCATATATATATATATATATATATATATATATATATATATATATATATATATATATATACATATATATATATTGTGTGATATATATGAGAGAGAGAGAGAGAGAGAGAGAGAGAGAGAGATTTGGAAATTCTCCTCAATCCCCAGAATTTGGTAGCTTTCTGATTTTCATGATCCTTATTTGGGGAAATTATTGGTGGCCAATTATGTTTACCAACTTGGTTACCACTCACTACCCTAGCTATCTAATTGGTAGGTCATTGCTTACGACACAGTGATGCAATGGAATCTGAAATAGTGTTTTTGAAACCTCTTTACCTCCTGGGAAATGGAACAGGGCGGGTGAAGCCCTAAACACTATAGTCCCAAACTTGCTAGTTCGAAAATAGCTAATCCAAAACAGCTTGTTCCAAAATAACTAGTATACCAAAACAGCTAGTTCCAAAATAGCTAGTAAACCAACATAACCAAAATAGCTAGTATACCAAAAAAAAAAAAAAAAAGCTTTGCTATCGGTTTATTGTAATGTGGCCGCCGTTAAGGCGTTTCCGCAAGCAAGCGGTCTTCGTCTCTTGGATTTTTTTTTTTTAATTAAAAAGCCCATCAACATGATATTGATAAAATCGCAGAAAGGAGGTTACCAAATATGTCATGAGGGTTATGGTTATCGAAAGAATACAACTAATAATGAAACGCAGAACTGGAGATGCGTCATCAAAGGCTTCAAGGGAACTGCTACAATTCCGGTTGAAGATATAAAGTTGCAAGGGTGTTTCTTCCATCTTTCACAGGCAATTTGGAGGAAAATTCAAAGTACTTGGTTAACAAATAGTTACGTAACTGATGCTAACTCTCACCTTTATTGTAAATTGCTTGGTGCATTAGCATTCTTGTCCCCAGATGATATAACCAAAGCATTTGAAGAATTGCTGGACACACTAGAAGATCTTCAAATGGAGCAAGAAATGGTGGGTCCTAGGCATACCTATATATATATATATATATATATATATATATATATATATATATATATATATATATATATATATATATATATATGATAAATTTTGCACATTTTTTTACGTGTTTTTTCATATTCAAATAAGCCATATATATTTTTGATACATTAATGTCTGGATTCTCTTAACGACCTTGTCTTTGTGTGATTTCGCCTGGGGCTCTGATCCCGAGCTCGTTAAGAGAATCCAGACATTAATGTATCAAAAATATATATGGCTTATTTGAATATATATATATATATATATATATATATATATATATATATATATATATATATATATATATATATATATATATATATATATATATATATATATATATATATATATATATATATACATATATATATGCATATATATGTGTGTGTATATATATATATATATATATATATACACAACATCGTGTTCAAATAGAAATAAATTTCTACCTCATACTTGGGATCGAACGCTAGCCCCTTCTAATG
>NC_090725.1:200256735-200261735 GCF_036898095.1 Palaemon carinicauda
GCAGGTGTGAAGAGATTAAGTTCTTTGGCAGATAATCAGAAAGCATAAAAGTCTTCGCCAGTAAAGACAGATTATATCACGGTCCATTTTCTGTAAGGTTAATTTTACTTCTGTGTGTGTGTTTGAGAGAGAGAGAGAGAGAGAGAGAGAGAGAGAGAGAGAGAGAGAGAGAGAGAGAGAGAGAGAGAGAGAGAGTTTTATTTTCTAGTCTTTGACGTTTAGCATGAAGTTTGAGAAAAGTGTATTTTAGCTATATTTAAACATTACAAAAATGTCCAACTGAATATTATTTAGCCAAAATTGTTTACAATAATCATTACAGCTTGTGGAGTGAGACCAGATATTCCTTTAAAAGGAAATTATATTTTTTTCCACTACTACAACACCTAAAAGCCGCACATAATGTATGCTTAACTGGGTGCGGTATAACGGGTTGGCCCTAACGTTCAACCGCAAAGTGACGTACCTATTCACAAGTCAAACTGGTCACTAACGGGAACTTACGTACGTACAAAAGACTGGCGTTTTAATGGTTCCCGTCAGACGTACATCTACCTCAAACGGCCTATACTCTCCCCGATAGAGCAAAAAAATGGCAATTTCGACTTACGGGGGTAAACCGGAGCAAGATATTATTATTATTACTTACTAAGCTACAACTATAGTTGGAAAAGCAGGATGCTATAAGCCCAGGGGCTTCAACAAGGAAAATAGCTCAGTGAGGAAATGAAACAAGGAAAAATAAAATATTTTAGGAAGAGCAACAATATTAAAATAAATATCACTTTATAAACTATAAAAATTTTAACAACACAAGAGGAAGAGAAATAAGATATAAAATAGAACAGTGTGCCCGAGTGTACCCTCAAGCAAGAGAACTCTAACCCAAGAGAGTGGAAGACCATGGTACAGAGGCTATGGCATTACCCAAAATTAGAAAACAATGGTTTGATTTTGGAGTGTCCTTCTCCTAGAAGATAGCTAAAGAGTCTTTTCTACCCTTACAAAGAGTAAAGTGGCCACTGAACAATTACAGAGCAGTAAGAAGTATTGTTTGGTAACCTCAGTGTTGTCAGGTGTATGAGTTCAGCGGAAAATATGTAAAGAATGTGCCAGACTATTCAAAGTGTGAATGTGTAGGCAAAGGGAAAATGAACCGTAACCAGAGAGAAGGATCCAATGCAGTACTGCCTAGCCAGCTAAAAGACCCAATAACTCTATAGTGGTAGTATTTCAACGGGTGGCTGGTGCCCTGGCCAACCTACTACTGTAAATACGTGAATTTGTGAATTTGTGATCCCAGAATTAGGGTTTCTCTTGATTTCTTTTAAAAGAAAACTAATAGTCTTCCACGTCCATTATTTGTGAGAGTCTATAGTCAGTTCATTGATAGAGAATTACAAGGATTTTGGATGTCTCAAAGATTTTTTGTCAATCTTCATAGACTCCATATTTTGTTCTCTGGTAGAGTGAATTAGTTTAAAGTTTAAACGGAGAGAGAGAGAGAGAGAGAGAGAGAGAGAGAGAGAGAGAGAGAGAGAGAGAGAGAGAGAGAGAGAGAAATCCCAACAAGACTGGAAATTATCTAAGGGGCACTCTGGGCATCGAAGTGTATAAGTAAGGGTTCTTCGATTGCAGTAGTACACAGGAAGAATGGATATGGAAACCTCATCTGCAATTATTGAGAACCGGAAGAAACTAACCGCTTTCTAGGAACAAGATATCGACTTGAAATATAGAATCATACCTCATCCTCATACACAGTGAACTCATAACACCACAATGAAACCATTATCGTTAAACTCCCCTTTTGGAAAAAGGCGTCTTGATTCTCAAATGAAGTCTGACAGAGGCTGGCTTCCCTTGGGTAGGATCAACTATAATTATTATAATATCATTAGGCTACTGGCTAAGCCACAACCCTTTTTTGGAAAAGCTAGATTCTTTAAGCCTAAGGGCTTCGACAGAGAAAAATAGCCAAGTGAGGAAAGGAGATAAGGAAATCAATAAACAAAATGTGAAACAATGAGCAGTTAAAATAATATATTTTAAAAACTTTAACAACATCAAAACTGATATTTTATATACAAATTATAAGAAGACTTATGCCAGCCTGTTCAACATAAAAACGTTTGATGCAAGTTTGAACTTTTGAAGTTCTACCGATTTAACTACCCGGTTAGGAAGATCATTCCACAACTTGGTCATAGTTGGAATAAATCTAGAATACTGTGTAGTATTGAGCCTTATGATGGAGAAGGCCTGACTATTAGAATTAACTAAATGCCTAGTATTACGAACAGGATGAAACTGTCCGGGAAGATCTAAATGTAAATGAGGATTAGAATTATGAAAAATCTTATGCAACATCCATAACAAACGAATTGAATGACGGTGCCAGAGATTAATATCTAGATCAGGAATAAGCAATTTAATAGACCGTAAGTTCCTGTCCAACAAATCAGGATGAGAAATCAGCATCTGAAGGCCAGACAGGAGAACAATACTCGAAACAGGTAGAATGGAAGAATTAAAACACTTCTTCAGAATAGAATAATCACCGAAAATCTCAAAAGACTTTCTCAAGAAGCCATTTTTTGTGCAATTGAAGAAGACGCAGACCTAATGGGTTTCTCAAGAGTAAATTTGCTGTCGAGAATCACACCCAAAATTTTAAGAATCATACAGAGTTAAAAAACAAAAACATTATCAATGATGAGATCTGGTTTACTGTCCTTGGCTATACTTACAATCATACTTTAAGTTTTAAAAGGATTCAGCTCCATGCTTCATAATTTTCACCATGTACTAATTTTAGTTAGATCTCTATTAAGGGATTCAGCAACCCCAGATCTACATCCTGGAGATGGAATTATGTAAAGAGTGTAGTAGTATCATCTGCATATGCATCAAGATTGTTTTCGAGGCCAAACCACATGTCATATGTTTGTAATATGAAAAGTAATGGGCCAAGAAGCTTTACCCTGAGGAACATCAGAATCACATTCCTATACTCAGTATAGTGCCCATCAACAAAAAACACTTTATACGATCTATTACTTAAGTTATCATTTCGACCACAAACTTCTTTGCACACAATTCCGAAAGTCAGACTGTTGTATTTTTATTTTTAGTGCTTTATGGGCTAATACAGAGATGCCTGCCCATAACAATATTACTTATAGACTATCATCCCGACCGTGTAAAAAAAATAGTTTTTATGTAATAGCTACCGTCAGTGCTTTTATATTCAGTGCTCAGTATTATATTATTAGCTTTCCATAGAAGCTGGTGATGGGACGGTTATTAGTAACAAAGGTTGTGTCGAGAGAAAGTAACTTTATTAAGATATGAGAATAAATTACCGTTTTGAATTTATTAAAGATTTCCATGTGAATGATATAATGATATAAGAAGACCAAGGAAACTTTTTATCTAACCTTTTTATCTCTTTGCAGTTTCATTCGTTCATAAGATGATATCGCGACTAAACGAATAGCCATTTAATCATTCACTGAGAGAAAATTAAATAATGCCAATGATAATCAGTCCTAAACAAAATTACTCTAGAGCTTTTACCGATCCAAAATTCAAACATTTGGGATTCATCTATAATTCTTTTTTAATCTTTTGCTTCAGTTCCTCTCATCTGTTTCCTCTTTCAGATGATCCTTCAACAGCCTTCCTGGTAAAAGTGCGTCAGTCCCTTCACACAGCATAAGGCTTATCCCCATCCTACCTGGAGACTTGGCGCAGGTCTTTAAAGAGGAAGGTGCGACTTCCATTGACGTCGGGAACCTTTGATCGCCGTTACCGTAGAATTTCTGCTGGTTTGCCAATTGTACATAATCACCCCATTTTGCGGTTAAATAAAGAGTAGTGGTTGCTTCTTCGATAGGCTTTTTTTAGTTATCTGCCATGAGTAGCATCTAATACCACTATAGGCTTACATACACACGCGTTATGAATATCTAATAAATCCCCTTCACTATGCTTTAATCATCACCATCAACAGCAATAAGCTATTGCTGACAATGTTGCTATCACTGAATTTTACTATTTAACTTAAAGGTTTTCCACTGTATCTTGCAGGAATCGTTCTTGTCCTTGCAGCCCCATATCAAGTTAACCCTTGGAGTGACGCCCACCAATGAGCGGCCACCGCGAGAATCCTCCACCAATCGTCGATCGTCTCTATTTTCTCATGCTTCCGATTGGTTAATTGGACTGATAGGTGTTTTACATGATTTTTATCAAATAACGTGATAAAATCCATCAAAAATGTTCAATAATAAGATTAATACCTATTTGAAGCCCACTGTATTTAATACATACACTAGTAGATATTGTAAGACAGAAAACGCTTAAACAACATGGAAGGGGGCAGGCACAAGGGCGTGGTTTAGGCTACCAAGTGACGTACAAACTCACGAACTTGTACCCAGAAGGAGATGCCCAGATAATGGATATCGACATCATATAGTTCGAAGTTCAGTCACAAAAACGAATCTGTAGAAGAGGGTCTGTGAGTGAGTTGGTGATCAGAATAGGCTTGCATCGCAATCAGAGGGCAAGCTGCTTTGCCCTTTCGAAAAGGAAAGTCATCTTCACTTAGATGACCTTTTTAAAAGGTCAGCCAGTTAATTCATAATAGTTCATGATAATCTTGTCTTTTTTTATTGAAATTCTGACATCCGAAAGCAGAACCTAATCGAGGATCAGCGTTTACCTAAGAATTGACTTCCGGCCAGAGCCTTCCAATTTTGTCGAAATGTTTGTATCGGGCGGGTTACCGTGGGACATGACAGCCCCACCCATGATGCACCCTCTGGGGGGTCTGTTAACAATGCTTGAAGGCAAGGAGAGCCTAAGGGCGGCGCCCCTCCTAATTCCTCCTCCTCAAGTACCACGAACGGCTGCCTGTGTTGTCCTGCCGCAGCAAAATCGACCTTCGACGCCCGTGCCACCCATCAGTCCTCGTCATGCACCGCCATCCTCCC
>NC_090725.1:200266735-200279235 GCF_036898095.1 Palaemon carinicauda
CTCACCAATGCGAGAGGAGTCCTCTTGCCCCATCCTGTCGACACCTTGAACTAGGCCTACGTTACGATCTTTTGGGAAAGTAAATAATTAACCACAGAGGATTAAGAGGTCATGAGATTCTGTAGCATCGGTGTAAAATACGAGTCGACCTAGAATTTTAATTATTTTCATTGCCCAATAGTATTATGTTTTTGCATTATGAATTAATTGAAAAATACAACAGAATTACACCGTGTAATTTCTTACAGGGGCTTTAGTTAAGAAGAAGGCCTTTATTCTGACGAATGCAAATGAAAATACCAGCTAATTCTCTTCTTTTGTGCCAGCTAACATATTTTTTCTTTACTTTCTGAGAATTTCAGAAAGATGTCCTCTCTCTCTCTCTCTCTCTCTCTCTCTCTCTCTCTCTCTCTCTCCTCTCTCTCTCTCTCTCTCTCTCTCTCTCTCTCTCTCTCTCTCTTTGGCGACCGCGTTCATTCTTTTGATTTTTTCCTTTTCACTTAACTTTTGATTATAGTTATCTAAGGTTCTCTTTATATATAAAAAGGGCTTTCGGTCCAGAGGAATCTTTTTTGCCCTTTTTTCATGAGAAAGAATCAAAATTATGAATATCACTATTTAGAACTTCGATGCAAATGTTACAAGGTATTAAAATCTCTCTCTCTCTCTCTCTCTCTCTCTCTCTCTCTCTCTCTCTCTCTCTCTCTCTCTCTCTCTCTCTCTAAGAAAAATAGATAAATATAAAGGAAATAAAATAAGATAAAAACTAAATCATTGCAATATAGTCAGGGGGAATCTTAAAGTCCATGAAATCGCCTGTATATAAATTATTCACTTTAGAATTATATTACTAATAAAGATGAATGTTTCTCTTCATCTAATTCCCATTATCTTAGGTGCTGATCTTATTCAAAATGTTTTTTGGTAAATATGTAAAGACGTTCATTAACGAAAAGAAAACGCAGACAAGGGCTATAACTCATACACTCACACTCAGCCATACAGAATTCATTACTGTATCCTCGGAAAAGAGAGACGATTTGTTTTTGAGTGCAGGATAAACACATCCTAAACAGACCTCGCTGAAACATTGAAAACTTGCCAGAAGTGTGATTATTTTCTTAGGCCTAATGAGCACGCCACCCATTCTAACAAGTTATCAACAGACATAAGTTTTTCTCTTGTTAGAGCCATATCATGGATTAATTAGTAGACAAAAAGGTTGGAATTAGAATAAAGCTGGCTGGCTCACATAAAAATAAACACACACACACAATATATATAAATATATATATATATATATATATATATATATATATATATATTATATATATATATATATATATATATATATATATATACTGTATATATATATATATATATATATATATATATTATATATATATATATATGTATACAAACATATATATATATATAATATATATATATATATATATATATATATATATATATATATATATATATATATGGCTCATAGATGGTTAGAACCGCTTCATCATTGAGCCAGCGACGAGTCATATCGAGGTTGATTAATTTTGGGACGGCCCATTTAATCTACAGAATTTTGTAGTTTACTCGTGGTTGGTCGTAGACAGTGTGAAGAAAGGCTTTGGGATAGGAACCAGTCTCTCATAAGTACACGCTGGACAACAATAAATAAATCTGAGCAAAAAATAAATTATTGATGGTTTAAATCGTGGTAACTAGTTAGATCCCCTTCTGAGTGGGGGATACCTTTACGTGGTGAAAGGGTTTAAGTATCGAAATGATCAACAAAGCTGTACTATATAGTCAAGTTCACCCATACAAGGTAGGTTTGCTGTGAGCGATCAGACCATAGGCTCCCACCATCACCAATCCGCAGTGGGCAGCGCGGTGATGAAAACTGGCCAAACCAGAGACATGAAAATGAACATGTCCGAGGCCTTTGTCTCGCAGTAGACTAGAACTGGCTGCATTTGTTGTTTCTTGGTTAGATACAAGTGACATTTTCAAGATCCAGCACTCTCCTTAACAGCTATTACAAACGAACCCTTTCATCTCCACTTTTAATTCTCACACACTACCAGGTTTCCGTAGGATAAACTCGGCCAAAACAAAGACATGTGCCTCTGCATCAAGTACCGTTTCATCATCGTCTGATATTGCACACAATCTGCTCTCTGTCTCACTTCGGTCTGTTCCCAGAACACTATTTCCGCTTCAGCACCTGCGTATAGCCGTTAATTATTTACATTTGTGGTAAACATGAGGGATGAGTGTAAAGGTATGGGTCTAATCAACCTACCTCTAGCTTACTTTACCTGTTAGTACAAGAGGCTCATAAATTGTAGTTTCTATTTGAAATTTTCTTCTTGACTTCAAAACAATTCTTTGTGTGCCGTTGCTTGTGAATCGGCGCAAGGAAACTCCTGTTGAAACTACAAGAGAGAGAGAGAGAGAGAGAGAGAGAGAGAGAGAGAGAGAGAGAGAGAGAGAGAGAGAGAGAGAGAGAGAGAGATTATCATTCTATAAAAATATGTTAAATTGAGGTTGAAAGATTATGATGCTAGGCACCCTGAAAGGTATGAAAATTGCCCACGGCATCATTGGGCCCTCCATAGATTTAGTGCGTGTCTACCGAAGAGGGAGAGAGAGAGAGAGAGAGAGGAGAGAGAGAGAGAGAGAGAGAGAGAGAGAGAGAGAGATGGGTTTTTTCACCCATCACCACATGTATTTGATGATGATGGTGCTGGTGGTGTAAGCCCCGTCATCGCAATCAGTATCATGTAAACATGCTTTTCCTTCCCGCCTGGGCTCACTCAGGAGTGCTGAGTGAGAACATGTTTGGCGGGCTTTTGGTGAGAGTCTTCTTCGGTGATCTTACCGTAATTAGCAAATCTCTCTCTCTCTCTCTCTCTCTCTCTCTCTCTCTCTCTCTCTCTCTCTCCAATACCTTCTGGGGTCCACCCTATATGAGGGGAAATCGGGTATAGTTGATTTATGTTATGTAGGCATCTTGTGTAATAAGAATCACAGATGTCTTAGGAAAAGATGAAATATAGGTTGTCAATAAGCAAATACAGAAATGAAATCCAAATAAGGTATATTTTGTTTAAATCATAATAATTTGGAAATTTTTCATCTAAGCCCAGGTTGTGGTTTAAACTGATGACAAAATTGTATATAATTGTCTTTATTTTCTCACTCATATTTACTTCTAAAATGGTTCACGATGATTTGTTAAAAGATTCGGATTATTAATAATTGCACGCTATTATCAATATGCATTAAACGCAGCTTTAAACTTGCCAATTTTGCAAAACATAGGTAACGTAGAAAAAAAAAAAAGATATACCTCATAATGTTAAAATACAATTCAAAAAGTAAAGATATCGATCATACGGTTCACAGCGTAGCAATTGCGGGTAGTTGAAAAGACAAGGAAATTCTATTCTAGATTTCCCTCTTGGTCTCCCCCTCTTTTCTTAAACACTTCTCTCTCTCTCTCTCTCTCTCTCACTCTCTCTCTCTCTCTCGCGTCGCGCTCTCGCTCTCTCTCTCTCTGTTCCTCTCCTCTCCTCTTCTCTCTCTCTCTCTCTCTCTCTCTCACTCTCTCTCTCTCTCTCTCTCTCTCTCTCTCTCTCTCTCCTCTCTCTTGCAAATAACGAGAAATCAGATGGAAGCTCAGGTTAATATCTGGCGTGCCATAGGGTACGGTATTAGCTGCACTGCTGTTTGTTATTATGATCTCAGACATAGACTGTAATGTTAAAGACTCTGTAGTGAGAAGTTTCACTGATGACACAAGAATAAGTAGAGAAATTACTTGTGATGAAGATAGGAACTCATTACAAAGAGATCTAAAGAAAATATATGAATGGGCTGAGATAAATAGGATGGTATTTAACTCCGATAAATTTGAATCAATAAATTATGGAAACAGAGAAAGAATGGTATATGCATACAGGGGACCTAATAACGAGACAATCACAAACAAGGAAACAATTGAAGACCTTGGTGTAATGTTAAACAGGAATATGTTATGCAACGACCAAATAGAAACACTGTTGGCTAAATGTAAAGCAAAAATGGGAATGCTATTCAGACACTATTAAAACAAGAAAAGCTGAACGCATGATTATGCTGTACAAAACTTATGTAGGTAGTACACTCGAGTACTGCAATGTGATATGGTACCCACACTACCAAATGGAAATTGCACAAATAGAGAGTGTACAAAGGTCCTTTACTGTCTAGAATAGAAGTCAAGGACCTTGACTACTGGGAAAAGACTGCAATTTTTAAAGTTATATAGTCTAGAAAGGAGAAGAGAACGCTACATGATAATACAAGCTTGGAAACAAATCGAAGGAATTACTGAAAACATCATGGAGCTAGAAATATCAGAAAAGGGCAAGCAGAGGTAGATTAATAGTGCCAAAAACTATACCAGGAAAACAAAGGAAGGCACACAGGACATTAATCCACTACACACCAGCATCGATAAGGCAGCAACTATTTAATGCGCTGCCAGCTCATCTAAGAAACATATCAGGAGTTGAGCATAGATGTGTTTAAGAATAAGATCGATAAACACTTAAGATGCATCCCAGACCATCCAAGACTGGAAGATGCAAAATACACCGGAAGATGCATACGCAACTCTCCGGTGGATATACGAGGTGCCTCACACTGAGGAACCTGGGGGAACCCTAACATAGAATAAGGTAAGGCTCTCTCTCTCTCTCTCTCTCATCTCTCTCTCCTCTCTCTCTCTCTACTCTCTCTCTCTCTCTCTCTCTCTCTCTCTCTCTCTCTCACACACACACAATAGAAATGCCAAATAGCATGGAAATATTATAAGACGACTATAGATATAAGAAAGTATTTCTCACTGTAAGTGCGCCCTAAAAGCATAAAAAAATCTTACTAAAGACAAGATTTTGAATGGGAAGAAACATTCTCTTTTATATACAAAAAGAATAACAAAATACATTTACACAAACGCATTATATATACTGTATATATAAATATATATATATATATATATATATATATATATATATAGTATATATATATATATATATATATATATGTATGTGTGTGTATGTATGTATGTATATATGCGTAGGCTATATATATTTACATAAACACGTTATATATATATATATAATATAATATATATATTATATATATATATATATATGTGTGTGTGTGTGTGTGTGTGTGTGTGTGTGTGTGTGTATGGAGAGAGAGAGAGAGAGAGAGAGAGAGAGAGAGAGAGAGAGAGATGTGAGTGTGTTGTGTGTGTACGAGTATATGCACACACTCACCTACTGATACACAGATATATACAGTATATGTGTTTGTGGCCATTTAGGCTGAACCCTGTGGGTTTAAGGAGTCGGGGATTGGGGATACGGGTGCAGAGCCCTTTGCATAATAATGTCAATTGAAGCAGAATCACTTCTGCTAGAAAAACTGGAGGCTTCCGCTGTAATTAACCCGTTTTTTTATGTATTCTGGGACTTTCGTACTTCATACTCATCGGTAACAAACGGAAATATGTACTGCACTATATGCAAAATAATAAGCTAGCCCACTTCTTTTAGCGACATCACCCATGACCTCTCTTGTGGGCATAGTATTCATCATCTAGAGTAATATATATATATATATATATATATATATATATATATAGTATATATATATATATATATATATATATATTATATATATTGAGAGAGAGAGAGAGAGAGAGAGAGAGAGAGAGAGAGAGAGAGAGAGAAGAGAGAGAGAGAGAGAGAGAGAGCTTTTTATTAATGAAAATATTAGCTATGGTTAGAAGGTTACTCTCTCTCTCTCTCTCTCTCTCTCTCTCTCTCTCTCTCTCTCTCTCTCTCTCTCTCTCTCTCTGTATGATAATAGTATACAATTAATGAGTTAAACCTGATTTTCGTTTCTATTGCAGAATTCTCCCCTGTAGCCACCATGAGCAGTGCCATCTTCCCCTCTCCAATGTCGACGTCATCCGGGACGTGTTCGGCCCTGCCTTTGACCTCAAGGATTGCGGCCACCACGTGCCCCGTCATCACGACGGCTACTACAACGATACACAACAACGTCCCTTGCCCTGGTCTTACGGGGCCCATGAACTGTCCTATGATACCATCTTGTGGCTGCGATGTGGGCGGTACGAAGTGCCCATCCGAATGTGGGTATTATTATTCACCGCTTTATGCCACACATCCCGCTCATCTCCTGCCGTACGCTTCTTGTGAGTATATACGTAGAATTTTTGTTGTAATTTCCTCGAATATTTCTTGTGAAGAAGTATTCCTAGCATTATGATAGATCTTATTTGAATTACCATTACATTACACACCAATATGTATACTTTAAAACGTAACTTTCAAAGGGATGCAATTTACCGATGCCAAATTTTTGGTAATGGGCAAGGAAAGGGATTATCTTAATTGTGGTGCCCACTATAGTCAATTCTTTTTAATGAGGCAGATTTGCACTGACTGGCAGGGGTGCCCTTTTAGCTCGGAAAAGTTCCCTGATCGCTGATTGGTTAGACAAGATAATTCTAACCAGTCAGATAGCAGGAAACTTCCCGAACTAAAAGGGCACCGCTGCAAGTCAGTGCAAATGCGCCTCATTGAAAAAAAATTAGTATAGTTACGAGGAACATTCCAGCCGACATTATCAAGCCAATGATAATGGAAAATCCAATCCATTACATCTGAAATAAAAGAAAAAAATATAAGTGAAATAATCACATTCCCTCATTTGAGGATGCAAAGCATCTGGCAGGAAACATCTGAGATGTAGCCTACTAGAAGCAACTTTGAATCTCAAGACATTCTAACATGAGTGTAAAGTGAGCCCACTGGGAAGTGAGACAAACTTACTTTGATGGTCCACGCAATTAAAATACATTTGTCATTGAAGAATAAATAAAGCCAAAAATTAATGAAAAACAGAAAGGACCTAACTTGAGCCAATTACCACAGACTCAAGTGCTAAAAAATTATCAAATAGAGCATACTTGAAATAGAATTAGAAAAAGTAAGGTGGCAAGAGAGATGAGAAAGTGTCTTCCTTTAGCATGTTCTCGTGTAAGAAAACCCGCAAAAGCTATGGAGCCTTCCGAAGATTAAGAACATAGGTTATAAGGCAATGAAACAAAGAAATATGGAATATAGGTACACCCATCTGCATAACTCGAAGAACATGATTTGTTTTGCAAATATAAATTCAGAAAACTTTTCTTCTGTTTCACATAGGTTTCACATTGCCTTGCTGGTGTTTTCTGTAGTCTTCCTTTATTTATTTAGTTTCCCTGGAGTCCGAAATACAGCTTCATTTTCGCTTTGTCAATTTCTGGTTTAGTTGACTTTTTCGACTCGTAAGAAGTAATAAAACGGCTCAAGACTAACTTTTTTTGCAAAGAAATATTCATATACTGTAAGTGTTATGAATCTGAGAAACTTTTATAGAAAGAAAGAGAAATAAAGGTAGATGGAGACATGCAGAGACAGACGAATAGACATAGAAGTAAGAATATCTATATGGCTGGTGTGAATGGCTACCCATGTGACTATACAGTTTCGATAAAATCAGGAAGACAAACAGAGATAGAAAAAAATAAATTCCAATCAAACTGTGGTTCCTGATTCATCAACAAAGACCGATGCTGAGAAGGTGGCGACATGTGATGAGAAACAGCGCCACCTAATCATTCTGTTTGTATCTGATATCTTTGGTGTTGGGATTTTTTTTTTAATCGCTATTATTGTTCTTGGTATTATTGTTAAAGGTAATTTTGACAGAGAGACGAACTTATATTCTATTAGCTTAATCTTAATTGTGGTTTAAAACCGTAAATATTATTAAGTTGTTCTGTAAAAAAAGCAAACTATGAGATCTTTACATTTTGGACTCTATCTTAGACTGTAATTCTTGAAGAGTTTTGCAAAGAAGATTTCTGCTCATTCTCTTTTCAACGAATATCTAATAGAATTCAGGGACCGTAAAATGTTATAATTGGAATTCTGTAATTTCATTTAGAAAACTTTATTCTTTAACAGAAATTGAAATAAACCTTTACATGGAAAAATAATCTTACCCGCACTCCACGTCACTTGAGAGAGAGAGAGAGAGAGAGAGAGAGAGAGAGAGAGAGAGAGAGAGAGAGAGAGAGAGAGAGAGTGTTTTCATAATCCACAAATAAAGCCATATGTCAAATAGCTGACCTCAGCAAAATGGTTATTCTAGGTCATCTCAGATCATTTCTTCTCCGATTCTCTTGACAAATTGCTTCAACGTTTGATTAATTGTTTGGTTTAGAACTCAAATTTGTGGTGTCTGCCGAAAATTTTCCTTTGTCCAGAGTAAGTGATAATTTATTTTGGCGATCTTGAGTATCTGAGAGAGAGAGAGAGAGAGAGAGAGAGAGAGAGAGAGAGAGAGAGAGAGAGAGAGAGAGAGAGAACTAAATCTTGACAAATAAAAGACAGACGATGAACAGACGCAAACGCAGACTTCACAAGAAATAAACAAGAGGGAAACATGGGGGGGGGGGGGAGGTTAAACCTTCGAATAGAGCTTCCGGATGGATGCCTCCGGTCAGAAAGGAATGAAACATGATCTATTCCCACATTCAGTTTTATATTACTCTCGATTCACTACAGAAATCCTATTTTTCTTACTTGGTATTGGTTATCTGAAGTGATTTTGATTTGACTTGTTCGCCTATATAGATCTTTGATGTTTAGCAATTTCGTCCAATGGTTGTTGGTACTAAAATTTAGAATTTATTTCAATTCTACTCTGTTGCTTACGTAACCCTTTGATATTCACAAAATTGCATGAAAGTGTGAAAATTAAATTCTTTCCATTGTGAGCAATAATCCTTTAAAGGGCCATCGTATTTCTGTCGCGCGCGCACGTGTGTGTGAGTTTGTCGGATTTCCAGTTCCTACATACACTAACCTCTGGAAAAAAAAAAATAAAGCATCCTTTTGCAATTACTTTATCCTTTATTGTTGTATTACCTAGACCTATCTAAATTTAGCTTGTTCTTTACATTAGTAGTTTTAACTCCTTTGCCTCTCTCATACGGAGAGTCTTCGTTGAGTAATGGCTTATAACCGAGAACTTGGCGAGAAGTCCCTGGGTTCGAGCAAGGCCGAGGAAGGAATGGTCCAAACAAGGACCTTTAAACGTACTCAAAGTATTTCAAAAGGACCTAGGGTCTACGTGCGTTCGTTTATCATCTCCGCCCACCTAAATTTCGAGTCATTCACCTTGAGGTCTATCGATTGATAACGATCTTTGCCCTTTCATAATGAAAGAAAGAAAAGTCTCAGATATGTAATCCTCATTCCAGTTATTTACTCGGCAGACGCAAATTAAAATCCACTTCTGTTATGGATACTTGGAATATGTTTCCTTTTAACCTACAATGGCAAAAGGCAACACTGCGTTTTGATGATTAATTGTCAAAACACAGTTAAAATTGATCCTTATCAGCCACCAACGTTTTACAGGCCTATGGCAGTAGACAGAAAGGTATTGTTTTTGACTATCCATCATCTTTCTACCCGTTATACGTCACATCCACCATTCTCTCCTTAGACGCTACCTTAACATCTCTACTCCCTAATATTCCTCTGCAACTACCTTCTTCCTTTTACTCCGATACTCTTTTTACAAACCACCCAGTATCCCCCTCAAAAAATCCCTTTCTCCTCTTCCCCCTCCTCGCCTCATCTGAGCTCCCCTCCCCCAACACCTCCACCTCTTTTCTTCCTCCTAAAATATACCTCTAAACATTCTCTTTCAAGATGATCATTTGGCGTCCGGGGCACCAGCTGTGCCCGGCCACCTTCCCCATCATAAAACTTGGGGGGTCCAACCCTTCAGGGATAACATCCTGGGATCATAATAGACAATGACACGTAACACACACGCTCTCTCTCTCTCTCTCTCTCTCTCTCTCTCTCTCTCTCTCTCTCTCTTACACACATACACACACACACCCGCGCGCGATTAAGCATCTTCCCCTTATATATTAAGCTTTGTTGTTCTATTTTTCCTTCCTTATTGCTGGATAGGGTCAGTGATTAATCGCATCATTCATAGCCAAGTGTTTAGTTCTGGTATAGATAAATGATTAATGTTGTCACGCCAGCTGATATGAGTACCAATTCTAAGTTACATGATTCGTCCCAATCTCTGATGAGGAATTGAAAAGCTACTTATAACAAATGGGTCATTTATACGTCAATGCGCATGTAAAAAACCTGTTTTCAGAATGCCTCGTAGGGTTAAACCAATGCATTCCTGTTGCCAGCTTTATAATATGAATTTAAGGACTCAATTTCATGTTTATTTACGTTTTCTTTCCTTATTACAGTTCTAAATACACTAACTCGAATGGTTTAGTCTGTAGCTTTCCTAATGAGTTCCTTTGTAAGTACTTAATAAGTTGAAGAGAAAATCCAAATTGTAAGAGGAACTAGAGGTCCTATCTAGGTCCAAATATCAGGAAAATTAAGATTTCAAAAATGATATAAAAATGGCAGGTTTTCCAAGACATCTTCATAACCATCTCAACCCCTCAAAACTAAATTATGAATAATAAATTATAATCATTTTTGTAACCGTAAGAAAATTCTTATTTCATTGGGTTTTACTCCGGATGGCTCTAATTCTAATATGCCAATTTCTTGTGAGCTTCTACACCAATAAAACATATCTTGCGAAAGTTTGCCCTTGTCTCTGATATTCATTCATAAATGTAAGGGAGAGAGAGAGGATGAAGAATAAAATTAATATATCTAAATATATATATATATATATATATATATATATATATATATATATATATATATATACATGTATGTGTATGTGTGTGTGTAAATGCGGAAGAGAGAGAGAGAGAGAGAGAGAGAGAGAGAGAGAGAGAGAGAGAGAGAGAGAGAGAGAGAGAGAGAGAGAGAGAGGGTGGTCTTTCAATGGATGGTTATGTTTAATGTCGTTTTGTGCCCGTCAAACACTTTCACCCGCCAGAGGTAGCCAAACACTGTACAAATAAGCTATCAGCATCATTACAACCAGCCTGTGGCCTATCTCTCTCTCCCCTCTGTCTTGCCGTCTCGTGTCTCGTCTTAATCCAGATGTATCCGTTCTCTCTCTCTCTCTCTCTCTCTCTCTCTCTCTCTGATGAGCTGATCCAATCTCGACACTTTCTGTGAATCCTATTGTCTCTCTGACATGAAAATATAATTTCCCTTTTCTGCACTTACTATGTTTTATTAAATGTAGTTTTCTATTTTTTTTTACTGGAATGAATAAATGTTTCGCTACCTTAGTGAAAATTAAGTAACCAACAAATAAAGTCGACTATTTTTGCTGTCTCAATGTCTTTGTCTTTGTTGATCCCAACTTCAGTAATGTAATAAAAAGATTGAGCACGTCGATCTCCGAAATTGATAAATAAAATCTGCCCAAGCAGCATGGAAGTGATAAAACTATAGTATGTGCAAGTCGAATCCTTTCATTATTTCAGTCAACTCTTTTTAAAACAACGTTGGCTTAGGAAGATCCCGATGTTTCAAGAAGCACCAGCAAATGACATGAATCATAATAGCCTCCCACTACCTCAGACCTCCTCAGCACCTATGTGTCATTCGTTATTCCCGGGAACTGTCAACAAGTTGTCATTCATGGCATCTTGAAACCACATCAGTACACATGAAAATAACATTATCATGAGAATTATATACTGCCATATTTTACAAAAGACGTCACTATGAACAGACGTCACAAAGTCCGGAATTGTTAGGAACTGGGATAGGCATTTGAGACTGTCAGTTGTTTATCGGTTTTGGCCGAAGTTAGCCTGCTAGCCGGGGAGCTGTGATTGGGCGCGCACAAACAGTTTACACGTTTCAGTCAACGTTTTGAGTCATTGGAGCTTGTTTATACCACGGAAAGTTTCGTCTGTAACGAGATTTTCCTCCGTTTATCGCTCATGCGGCCATCTATTGCAAGAGCTTCAAAACGAAGAGATCAGAAAAAAGTTTGTTCTCAGAGAAGCGTTTGGAGTTTAAAACAATGTTTGGCTTACTTTAGGAGGAGGTCTGCATTTATACCGTTTTATTAGGCTATAACGTTTCATCAATCAGCGAGCTTATGGTTTCCATGAGCATATGTTGCAAACACTAGTCTTTACCCCACTGACGTGAACAAACCATTGAGCAAAATTATCACTTAAACTGTTGATGGTTCAACCCTGCTGCTGAAGACTGCCTTATGTCCCTGGGTATGGAAATGGCAGTGGTGACGTAGAAAGCATTTAGGTACTACTGTAACTACTACTTCTATGTAATCTGTGTCTGATATCTAGATGTAGAGTTCGAGGCTTCATACCAGGCTTCTTACTCTCTTCCACATTTTAACCACATTTTCATGTTGTTACCTCT
>NC_090725.1:200281735-200301735 GCF_036898095.1 Palaemon carinicauda
AGCATATATGAAAAAGTATTTCAGGGAACATAGTGTGTGTGAGCAGTCAATCATAAAGACGACGAGTCTTTGAGGATGGTTTTCATAATCACTTACAGACCAATTAAGAAGGATTAACATGAAAACACTGGGAATGTCGCCTTGGATTTTCTTTATATCATCTCCACGGTGATCACTCGTTTTGGAAAAATGTCATCTTTACAGAGGAAAAACATTTTACATCAGTGGAAGCACGAACAAGGCATTGCTGGAGGTGACGGAATACCCGCTATGACTAGACAAATATTCAGAAGAGAGCTAAGAATGGAAGAGTTCGTATTAATTTGTGGAGTTGGATGAATATTTGGAAGGTTCACGGGCAATGATTATGTGGATGCCCTGCTTCCCACAGTGAGAGCCATGGCCATTCCCAATCTACACTCAATCGTTCTAGTGCACGATAATAGCCCCACCCATACCGACACAGTAACTAGAGCTTGGTTAGAGAATCACCCAGAAATCTAAGTAATAACCTGTCTACCTAAGGCGTGCGACCTCAACCCAATAGAGAACCTATGGGCGAAAAGGGTTCGTTATTGGGAAGTGGGAGAGCAACGAACGTGCTAAGCCATCTAAACAAGAGCGTTTGAATTGTGGGTGTCAAAACTTCACTCTACCCTATGCAAGAATCTTGTGAGGAGTATGCATGCATGTCTAAATGAAGTTGTAGACACTAATGGTGGATGGACATCACACTAAGGAGCGTTTAGTTTACATTGTATATATGAAAGATTCTTGGATTAGAATTAACATAATGAAACTTTTCCTTTACTTTTTAGCAAATATTTATATTCAGTAAGCTAATCAACTGCATTTGGTCACTGCAGTCTAGTTTTTACACTATTCTCATGGAGTCATATCATAATCTAAATAAACACAACTATGAAATTATGATGTCTCTTATCAACTACTTTCAATACTAACTGAATATGATTGTTTATTAACCTTGAAATAACAGCTGGAACCAGAGCTTATTCAGCAGGGGTAAGCATTAGGTGACTTGTCTTTATAGAATCTACAAAAAGCAGTAGAACTCATTTGTGGTAGCACAATATTTCACAACTAAATATAAACCGCATCTTTAGGGGAAAAAAAACCGCATCTTTAGAAAAAAAAAAAAAAACACTTAACGAGACCAAGATAAGCCATAAATACACCTAAACGAACCTTACGTAATGTAAGCTATGGGAGGATATAAAGTAATACGAAGATGATTTGTAGTTGCTCTCTGAGGAGTGACTGCTCACACAAACACCAGTGTTTCCTGAAATACTTGTTCATATATGGTGAATTGTTTCAACCCAATTGCAGATATGCTATCTAAGGAAAATGAGTTGTTATTGGACACGTGAATTGGTATAAGTAAGGTTATTCAGTCTGGACAAAATATCCAAACTATACTAAAGTTCAGTATTTTAGGCAATAACTTTTCTGTTAGAATGTTATGTGGAATAACAACAAGCGGGTCTATACGTAATTATAATTTGGAATCATTGCTGAAAATATGATGATACCGATGAATTGACAGTAAATTACTTTCAAACAAAATGCCTCCCTCCCCGCCTTTAGAATCACACTTTCGATACACACACACACACACACACACACACATATATATATATATATATATATATATATATATATATATATATATATATATATATACAATATATATATATATATATATATATATATAGAGAGAGAGAGAGAGAGAGAGAGAGAGAGAGAGAGAGAGAGAGAGAGAACTCCTAGCATATGTTTACATAAGATTTTTCACTCAGGACATAATAAATGACAAACTAATCATCGATCCTTTTTGTCAACAAGTTGTTCGCGAGAAAGGTATAGAAAATAACACCAATTATGAATTAGAATCCTCATAATCATAAAACTGGGATCGGATCGTGTGATATTATATGGAATTCAAGTTCATACATAATGTTTTGTGCTTCCCCTGCCATCACATACTTTACAGCTCTAACAAGTCGTAATTCCCCTGCCCGTCCTCCCGCCCCTTCCTTGTGTCCTCCCCCAGACCGTCGCCCCACTCCCGCCCGTTGTCCTCCCTCCTAACAACCAAACTTTTCTACACCTGAAATTCTGGAATCTATAGATATTGGGGGTGAGAGAGGAGGGACTGGAGACGACAGGACTATCGCATTTGACTGTACATAAAGAACAATAGTTTAATTTTGGATTGTCCTCCTAGAAGAGCCTCTACCTTGAGAAAAGTAGCCACTGAACAATTACTCCTTGAGCTAAGAACTGTTTGGCAATCCCATTTTTGTCAGGTGTATGAGGACAGAGGAGAATGTGGAAAAAATAGGCCAGTTGTTTCCTTTCCTTACTGGGCTATTTTTCCCTGTTGGAGCCCTTGGGCTTATAACATCTTGCTTTTCCAACTAGGGTTGTAGCTTGGCTAATAATAATAATAATAATAATAATAATAATAATAATAATAATAATAATAATAATAATCGGTGCATGTTTAATGTAGTAATGTCTGGCCAGTCAAAGGACCCAATAACCTTGCAGTTTATGGAACTATTATCTGCCTGAATAATACGTTATTTCATAGATTATAAATACGGAGAATGAAAATAAAAAGCCCTTTTGATAATGCTTAATAAAAAGGCTCCTAAACAAACATATTACCCCACAACGAATTGACAAGGCAAAGTATATTAATTTAGGAATTCTACAATCTGAAGTAGTTTGATGATATCAGATGGTATTATTTCATATGCTGAAGTGCTCTCTTATTTCCATTGACTTCCAGACCAAGCAGTTAATAGGTTCACAAGATGATACATTTCTCCAATCTAATAAATCAGCCATAGATATCAATTCATTGAAACCCTCGAAGATAACTGGATAGAAATTTAAACATCTCTAACCATGACTCATGACCGTGTCGTTCTGCATTTTAGCAGAAATTATTCACTTGAGTATTTCTACATTATTTACTTTGTCTACAAAATTAAACTAGAAAATAAAATAGTAATCCAATACTTTTTTCATTTCCACAGTATACGGCGGGACCATGGGAGGCAACGCCCACAGGCATGAGGTGATGGGGGTATCTTCTGGGTCCCATGGGCGCAGGAAGCGCACTTGGACCCGCGCCGTTTTTAGCAACTTGCAAAGGAAAGGACTGGAGAAAAGGTTTCAGCTGCAAAAATACATTACGAAACCAGACAGAAGGCAACTCGCTGCCACCCTAGGGCTCACGGACGCACAGGTAGGCTAATCTCAGCAATAATTGTATGCAATTCTTCATTTCTTAATAAACTGGATGCGGTAGCTTTGCGAGTATAAAGTATTTGATTGTCTGTGTAATTGCAACACCTTTTCTGAGTGGGGACTGGGGATACCTTAACGTGGTGAAAGGGTTTGTGAATCACTATGATCAGCACAGTTGTACAAGTCAAGGCCACCCATACTAGGTTTCTTTGCTGTGAGGGATCAGAATTCTCCCACCATCACCACCAATCCGCAGTTGGCCAACGTGGTGATGAAAATTAGCCAAATCCCAGACATGAATAAAAACAAGTCTGCGGCCTTTGTCCCACAGTGGAATAGAAATGGCTGCATTTGTTGTTGTTTTGCTGTTGTAATTGCTACAAATAAAAAGGAGTAAATTGTATTATGGTAGTCCCTATATATATTTCGTCTTATATCTTTAAAGTGATGCTTATGTATGCACACACATTACCTTTCTGGTTTGCATTCATGTGTAGCTTTGAATAACTTGTTTGCTTATGAATGGACAGTTTTGTGCAGATTTTTTTATGTAGCTATTTGCCCTTTTTCTCGATTACCTAATGGATTTTTAACAATAATGGTAATAACTATTGTGTTAATGATTGATGGTCTTCCTCAGGTCAAAGTGTGGTTCCAGAACAGGAGGATGAAATGGCGTCACGCCGAGATCAAGAAGAGAGAACAGCAGCAGCAGCAGCAGCAGAAGGAGAGTCAGATGCCAAGTGAACAGGATCAGCAGCAAGTGAGAGGGGAGGATGAAGTAGAGGGAGAGGGAGGAAGAGGGGGAGCGTCAGAAGTTTTGGAGAAAGACAGCGTCATTTCACATCCCCTGCAGGTTTTTGAGGAGGACGACTATGACGACGATGACGACGACGACGACGAAGAGGAGGAGGAAATAGATCCGGTAGAAGGCTCCGCTGAGGAGTGCCTTCACATGAACGTTGGTGTTATCATGGAAAATCAGATCAAAGACAAATATGAATAAACAGAAGAAACTTTATAAAAGGATAATCAGAATCTCGAAAGGAAATCTTAGCCATTGCTATACAAATGTTTTCAAAGGAGCAGATAATGTTGGGTTTTTACGAATATCAAAATGACATGTGAGAAATTTTAGGTTTCTCTATACAATGATGTAAATTTTTCCATTTAAAAATTTCGTTTTATGAATATCAAATATGACTTTAATTTAAATCAATGAAAGAAGAGCTTAATTCTTTTTTTTTTCTTTATTTCTCTCCCTGGACTATCACTACCTGGCGATCACTATAGGCGGTGTTTTCAGGGCCATTGTATTTAATCCTTCCACCAAGTGCTTTAGTTATAAGAAATGAGAAAGAGAAGTAACTTTCAAATACTTTAGCTCAGAATGTAATATAGAGCAAAAAGATAATTTTTTCAAAGATAATCTCAGCCTTTAATACATTCTCAGATTGATGGGTGCTGGTGTAACTTTGGGATCTGGCCTATGTGCCAGATCATGGTTCGTTGCTCTGAATTAACCATTCATTTCCTCCTGAGGAGCATGATGACAAGAAAATTTAAATTTGTTTTATAATTCCTCATAAAAGGGTGAATTAAAGGCATTAACGTTTCAGTCTTTTCAGACAAAATCTGACTCTCTTATCTAAAGGAATGACATGAAACCTCAGAACGTACATTTTTTTTTCATTTTCTTATTTAGGAACTCGACGATTTAACCCACTGGTCCTCTGTTATATGAGAAGGCTTTGAGAGAATTTCATCTTTTGTTTCTGAGTGTATTAACAACAATAAATCAGGTATAAATAGAAAGAACTGAATAAAATGCCCTGATTTTATATTCTATGGCAATGATCACTGCAAATTCATGTTTTTTTTTTTCTTTCTTTTTACGAAATAATTATGTAATCTACTGTACTACTTATCCTGTATTGATTTTTTTATGTTCATTTCTCAAAGGTATAGTGTTTATTTTATATTTATATATCTACCTAAAAGTATAGATCCGAAATGGAATCAATTGTGTCAATCTGTGCTACATTTGTTTAGGTTTATGTTATGAAAGTTAGTTCCAGTTTTGAAATATTCTTATTTTTCAGACTGTCTGGCATTTTTGTATTTATTCAATTTTCTTTAATCGTTTCCTATCAATTACTGTTCTTAATGGATTCCATTCTTATGATATTCAGGTTTATTACAAACTTCCGTCAGAGGGCAGTGAAGACGTTACGGTCTTCCTTAGTTCTGAATCATCAATGGTGCTAAAAGACTAACGGGTTGCGCAGTGGGGTTTAAACTCTTAGCTGGTTCAGTCGCAGCCTGTTTGTTTCCTTTGTGTTTGGTTGTACTGAGCGAGTGTTTCCTGAAGCTCGCGAATTTATACCCATGTACATATTAGTATAAGAATGTAAGATATTGATTGTATATATGTATTATTTATAAAAGATTTTTTATTTTATTTCCCTAACACCATTAGGTTAACTCAAGACTCATTTCTGACGTCAATTTTAATTTCTGAGAGAAGATTAGTATTGGTATGTAAATAGAACACTATTTTATGAATGCATTTGCTTGCATTACTAACAAGAAATCAATAACTTCTACGAAATAATCTGTAGAATAAAAAGAGAATATAGCAAACTAGAAGGCTACAACAATGAAATCTTGAACCACAGATACGAGTGATAAATGCCACAGTCACTTCGTAAGAGAAAAGAAATTGCGGCAACCGCCAGAGCAATAGTATTCTCGACTATGGTGTCAACAGAGTATGTAAAGACACCCCAGACAGCCTCTTCCTTTCCCATAGATGATGAGAGCATTAGTGCTGTCATATTTTGTGGCGGCCGGTTCATATCTAGCGCCTTAGACCGAGCAATGTTCACATAGGCAGTTTTCTTAAAGACTTGAGCTATTCTGCAAGTTTTTTACATCTACAGTATATCTTACGGCTGGCTTCCAGAGTCTGGTTTAGAGTACCCTTCCTCGAGATGACAAGTAACTTTCATCTATTTATACATTATTTCTAAGAATGATTAACTAGAAAACATATCAATTCCTCACGAATTGTGATGTTTTTGGCTTATCTATTTATTGTTAAATATATAAACTTGTGATAGAACTTTCCTCAAAGACATTCTTTATCTTGACAGGACTTTTTAGTACAGTTGTGGTGTCTAAGTGCGAAGTTCACACCTTAACCTAACTTTTCCCGGAACATTCGGGCCCGAAAAATTTGGTCCCAGAAAATCAGAAATTATTAGTAACCTGCCCATGAAAACCTTAATTTAACTGACAGAATCATATAATAGCATATATATATATATATATATATATATATATATATATATATATATATATATATATATATATATATATATATATATTCAAATAAGCCATATATTTTTGATACATTAATGTCTGGATTGTCTTAACGACCTCGGGATCAGAGGACTAGGTGAAATCACACAGAGACAAGAGCTTATGACCGGCCGGGGGTCGAACCCTGGTCTGGCAAACTTGTATAAACAGTGACTTACCATTTGGCCACGAAGAAAGATAAAAGTCAATGACAATTCTTCTGTACTTATATCTGTCGAATTCAGGTTTTTTGTATTTAGAATTGAAATCAACCCATCTTCACCAGCTTAGCTAATTGGTAGTTTGTGACTTGGCATTCGATTAATGATAAATTTTACTATACATACACACACACAAATACATACATACATATACATATATATATATGTATATATATATATATATATATATATATATATATATATATATATATATATATATAAAACCAGCCACCCGTTGGGATGCTACTGCTAGAGAGTTATTGGGTCCTTTTACTGGCTAGACATTACTACATTGGATCCCTCTCTCAGGTTACGGCTCATTTCATATTTGCCGACACATACACAGAATAGTCTGGCCTATTCTTTACACATTCTCCCCTTTCCTTATACACTTGACAAAACTGAAATTACCAAACAATTCTTCTTCTCTCAAGGGGTTGGCTACTGCATTGTGGTTGTTTAGAGCAAATTTCCTTAGGGGAAGGGTAGAAGAGACTCTTTAGTTAAAGTAAGCAGCTCTTCTAGGAGAAGGACACTCCAAAATTGAACCATTGTTCTTTAGTCATGGGTAGTGCCATAGCCTCTGTACCATGGCCTTCCACTTGTCTTGGGATAGAGATCTCTTGCTTAAGGGTACACTCGGGCACACTATTTTATCTTGTTTCTCATCCTCTTGTTATTTTGAAGTTTTTATCCTCTTAATATTTTCAAGCTTTTATAGTTTACTGTATATTTGAAATATTTATTTTAATGTTATTATTTATTGTTCTTAAACTTCACTTGTAGTTATTCCTTATTTCCTTTCCTCACTGGGCTACTTTCCCTGTTGGGGCTCCCATGATTATAGCATACTGATTTTCCAATTAGGGTTGTAGCTTAGAAAGTAATAAATAATAACAATATAAAATTTCCTTTTATCATACATATCACATGAGAAATTGGGTCTACGAAAATTCGGTCCCGAAAAATATTGATCCCAGAATTTCTTAATATTCTTCCCATGAAAACATTGATTTAACTGATCAGAACAAATAAAAAAAAAAATTAGAAGAATAATTTTATCAACAAAAGTATGAAAATCACTTGTATGAGCCCTTTTAAAAGCACATTTATACTTGTTGCCTTTTATCAAACACATTAAACAAGAAATTATGGGTAACTCAAATTAAAACCGTAAAAAGAATGCGCTGGACTATATCCCTTTATCAAAAGTATTGTGTTACACAAAATATCAAGTGAGTTGGTCTGTGAATATCCTGTCCTTGAAAATTAAATGGAAGAATTTAATGGATGACCAATTGCATTTAGGAAAGTTGAATTATCGGTACCATCTTAAGATTGAACAAGGCTTTATATCCGCGTATCTATTGCCTGGTATTTCTTTCTGTGGATTATCTCTTCTTTAAGGATGAATTATTTTTGTCTGTGCAGGTGATTCTTCTCTTCGGAGAGCATCAATAAGCTTCAAGATGTCTGGGTGCTTGCTAGTTATTGGCGTGAGCAATGCTGAGTGAAATTCTTCAAGAACATGGTTTGTCCAAGGCAATTCCTGTAGACATTCCAGAAATGAACTGGATACAAGTGCACTTTTCGTCTGCCACGTCTTCCTCTCTTTGGCCCAATGCACGTCAGCTCGAAATAGCTTATGAAGTCTATTGGAATGGATTCATCCTCACAGAGACCGTCATAAATATAAATTACTTCTACTGGTGGTAAAATGCCAGTACAAAGAGCATTTTTATTTCGGTGGCAAAAGAACCATCGGTACTACTAGTATATCGAATTTTATATCCGAATTAGCATAATTTCCTGTGAACAGTCTGGCAAAAATGAATAGACAATGAAAAAAAAAACCTACGCTGGTGCTTCTAGGAAAGTTAAGGTCACAGCTGTTACAAATTGCCCATTCAAGGTCAATCAATACTTGACGAGGTTTAATCCTGGGTAGTAATATTTCATTTTTCCAGTAAAGTCTTGTCATATGTTACTTGTGTTTTGTTCGGCAGTATAATGAAAACTCGAGGTTAATACTTACCATTTATGATAGCATGGACGGAAAAAAGCTGTTACCCTGCACTTGATGATGATTTAAATGCGCCATTGATTCCTAAAAAGGAAGCATTTTCCAGTTATTGAAGACCTTCGTTGGAGGCAAAGATTAAAATCCTCTTTTCACGCATTGCAAGAACAAATCGCCACTATCCAAGTATTTAAAATAATCATGCACTTGAAATCCAATTCGCTGAAGAGGCAAGTTCGTATTACTTCTGGTAATTGTTTGAGACCGTGGTAATTCATATCTAGCATTCTCACAAATATTATTTTTAGTTACTGAAATGAGCACTCGTGTATTTGTTTCAACTCTGTGATCTTGCAACTTTTTTCTTAAAGCTAAAATGGAGAATCGTGGTTCCATTGCATTCGGTCCTGGTTCGTGATCATGACTATTGGTTATTGAAATAATTATATGTTCACCTAGATTTCGCCGGTCATACACGCAGAGAACTGACCGTACGGTTCGTCCTTAAGGACTGGAGCGACACTCCAATCCTGTGAGAAATGCCCACACATGCTACGGACTAGCCTGCTTAGTTCAAGAGGATTGGGCACCCGATAGGCCCAGATGGTCACGTTTTTGGTACTTGTTAACCAATTTTGGCTACTTTGCCGGGTATGAAGTACAATTGGTAGCCTACATCTAATTTTGAAAATGCCAAATTCTTGTACTTTTCAATTTCTTTATTTTTTATATAATATAAATCTATGAAATCTGACTTGAAATATTCAAATTAAGGAACGTGATAGGCATTCTCTGTCGGCTTCTACGTGGTGGTGATTTGCCCGTTACGGTGTTGATGTACTTATTTCTCTCTTGAAGTCATTATAGGATTAGCTTTTCCGTTTATCTCCATTAAACCGAGTGTCAAATTGTCTCCTGGGAGGAATATACAAAATGGATTTTTAGACCTTTCCGGAGATTATCTCATACTGAAACACTACTGCACTTTTAATTAGGCGTACTTGCTTTCGCGTTAATTTGTAGAAATTTGAAAACCATTGTGTTTATATAGGCAGAGAGAAAATGTGAGAGAGATATATACAAGTTAACAGAATTATCAGTAGCTACTTAATTTATCCTTTATCTATTTTTTACACCGTTTTTACTTATAAAGAGAATTCATAAAACTTATCAGAATATTATTTTTTTCCCTTCTGTTTCAGTATCTGTTTATTATCAGAATACAAGATACTATTGCACGAATAAGGCATAATACTCAGTGGTTTTAAAGATAAAATATACTATGAAAAAGGAGAGCAAATTTACGGAAATCATAACTTGGTGAATGAAAATGTGAGGGGAAAACCTAAAATAAAGAGCAGGGAAATGCATATTACAAACTTGTGAAATGAAATCAGTTTATCTTTATAATATAAAAAGTGCTCCGATCAAGGGACGAAGTTTGGAATGCTACGTGTTAAAATAGGCGAGTTAACCCCGTCAGCATGCTAGACTCAGGGCTTGGCTAGACTGTGCCCACACATGCATGAGATTGGCGGGCCATACCGCCAGTCCGCCACAGCCAATCGCGACGGGATTGGCCTGTCCCAAGATCTTAGATCGTGGGACTGTCCGGTTAAACATGCTGACAGGATGAGAGGAATATACTAAATGGATTTTTAGACCTTTCTGGAGGTTATCTCATGCTATAGTCGCGTCGGATTTGTCCTGTTTAGCCGCCATACACATTAAGGATTGACGCGAACGCGGCAATCGCGATCAAATCAGCGCGCCAATCTCACAGTGCCACTGTTCCTTTGTCTCATCGGAACTATTCGTTTGAAAGTCGTACACATAATTAAGTATATCAATTAATTTGTCTTCGATTTTCTCACTTTTAAAATATTTTGAAGCCATATTAGGGTTTCTTAAAATGAAATATTTGTTAACGCTATAGTCAGAGTACAAACTGAATTACACCGGAGATTCGGACGGACTCCATAGTTTAGGCGAAAGTAATACATAGGAGGCGAAATACCAGATACTGATTTGAAAAAAAAAAAAAAAAATTGTCTAGGACCCAATTTTCTTGGGGCAAAATTTCCGGAGCCAGATTTTCATAGCACCCTTAATTGATAAGGTACTAAGGGTTTAACAAGCTTTCAAAATTCCCAATTTTATCTTTTCAAAGTCTGACAGTTTCTCTCTAATTCTCCTTGGCGGATCCTTATAAAAGTATTATGTCCGCACAGTCTTATTTTGTCCTTATTTTCTCAACATACTTTCTTATCGTATGTTTTACGTCAATATTGCGTATGTCTAGTAAAAACGACATACAGTGTTACCATTTCCAAGTTTGCACGTATTTTCTTATCCCACCAACTTTTCGTTTGCTAAGTTTAATTTCCAAGTGTTCCTTTTATGGCAGCTCGGTCAACAAATTTTAGAACATTTCTCGCTTTAGCAAAGAGTAAACAAGGAATTGAATTATATCATCCGTAATCTAACCATGAATTATGGGAAATTATTTTCAACGGAGTCTGTATTCTCTTTATGATCGGGGTTCTTCACTTCAAAATGTGCAAAAATAATTCCGAACCCTACGCACAATAGCCAATTAAGGTTCGTCTGTCTTTTTTATTTAAGGACTTAAATAGACAATTATCTTTGCCGAATAAAATGCTGTCTCACAGGCAGTTATAAACAAAAAGGTGGGTGCGTGAAGCTAAAAATTCATCATAATAGATGTCATTCAAAATTACGATAACGATAGGCTTATAAAAACTCATTTTGTCTGATTTATAAGATGTTTATTTCGTTCAACTTGTTCTTTTATTCTTTGAAAAAAGTTACAAACAAGAGATGTGCGGACTTACTACTCATGGCTGCGTAAATCATATAGCATCCATGACAGTGCTGAGATTGAGAATACAGGATAGCTCATTGTGATTTCTTATTCCATGAAGAGCAGAATACTTTCCCGCAAAGTTCGTCATCAAGGGACATTTGTTGGTCAATAACCACGAATTTGAATTTTGCAGCAACAAAGGTTCCCTTCCTCTTCTTGAACGAGTGTCACGAACCTTCCAGCACCTTTGACTTCAGGAGAAGATTATTAATGAATTAGTAATGGCCAAGAAGCTGAGATTAACAAGGACAATCGGTATACCAGAGGGTATGATAATGGGAAAGAGGGATCTGTAAGTCTATGTTCATGAGAAGACAAGGGATTTGTAAGAACACAATACTCTTCAATGTTGCAAAAACTTTTTATAAAATAATGAGGATATTAAGTGGTGAACTGTATATTACTCAACACTAGAATAAACCATGACAATTACCTTGAGTATGTGGTTTCTCAGGTCTCAAATTAATTCTTGGTAATGGAAATGAAAGTGGAGTTTCTCAAATTGTTTAAAAACAACCTTTACAGGTTATTATTGAGTGAATACATTATCAGAGAATTAGATTTCATTGGTGGTAAGAAAATCTAATAATGCACTTGATTAAATGATATGAGTGGCCTAGCCAACGATGTACGCACACACACGCACACACATATGCATATATATATATATATATATATATATATATATATATGTGTGTGTGTGTGTGTGTGTGTGCGTGTACAGACATACATGCGTTTATTGATATGTATGCATACATATATACATGCATACATTGAACATTATCTTAGTTTTACTTATATTCATTCTCAGTCCTACATTTCTGCTTTCTCTATTCAAATCTTCTATCATCTTTCGTAATTCCTCTCATGATTCACTAAACAAAACTATGTCATCTGCAAATCTCAAGTTGTTAAGGTAGTCCCCATTAATACCAATTCCAATATTTTCCCAATCTAAAATCTTAAAAACTTCTTCTGGACATGCTGTGGATAATTTAGGGGATATGGGATCTCCATGTCTAACTCCTTTCTCAATTGGAATTTTCACTATCTTTATGTAGCTTTAGGATTGCTGTACTTCCTGTATAGATATCTTTAAGTGTTGTAACATAACCTTTCTCTTAGTCCATAAATGCCATACATACTGCTTTTTTCGTAATCTGTTGATTTTTCCATTACCTGGTTAATTACATGTATGGACAGTACTTGACCGCTCACATCCAAAGTCTACCTGCTTTCTTTGCTGATTGAAGTCTAGCTGTCTTTCGATTAGGCCTTTATGATCTTTGTAATTATTTTACATATTACGAGGAGTAAACTTATTGGAGTGTAATTTTTCAGGTCTTTTGTATCTCCCTTTTAGTGAATTAGTATATTGATTAAGTTTTTCAAGCTGTAGGTATAGAGCATTCTTGCAGACATTTGGTGTAGAGTTCAGAGAGTTTTACCATTGTGAAATCTTCTCCATTATTATCAAATCAATTGTTAGGTCATCTTCTTCAGCAGTTTTGTCTCTTTTTATGCCTTTTAATGCTTTCTTTATTTTTCCTAGTGTTACGTTTGGTACCGGATCAGGTGTTTCATTATTTTTATTGGCGATGTTATTCCTTATATGACTATTGTACTGTATAGCAATGTATAGAGATCCTCTACCATTTTAATCACACCATCTCTATTGTTGATATTTCCATTTTAACATCTGTTGACACCCTGTTCCAAGTCTTCTTCTTCTTCTTTCTTACTTTCTTTGGTGTTTCTTCAATTTTGGTCTGATTGTGTTTACGAATATCTTTGTGTTTTTATTTCGTTTATTGTTTGGGATAATTCTGCTAATTCTATTTCATCTCTTTTCGATTTTACTCTCAGTTCCAATCATTTCTTTATTAGGTATTTCATCCTTTTTTATAGTTTTCCTTGTTCTTGTTAGGGAACTTTTCCACCTATCTCTTGTGCTGATTCCAATACAAATTTTATTAAATTACTGTTCATTTCTTCCACACTTGCTTTCATTTCGTCATGTAGCTGGGAGTACCTATTTTGTATTGCTTAACTAAACTTATCAATTTTTTCTCTTAATACAGGAGCGTTTATCTTATTTTTTAAAATTATAATTTCTCTCTCTTTCCTTAGATCTAAACAAATTTTGTTTCTCACCATTTTATGATCGCTTGACTTTCACTTGTTTACCACTGTTGCATCTTTAACTAAATTGCCTTTTCACTGAAAAGAAAAATTAATTTAATTTTTCGTTGCTACATTTGGGCTTTCCCATGTTCATTTTCTATGTTCCTTTTTATAAAATTAGATGTTCATGAATTTAAGATTGTTTGTTTCAGCAAATTCTACATACATGTCTCCTCTGTCAATCCTTGTGAAACTCCAAATTTATCTACTGCTGATTCTCCTCTTTTCTTTTGACTTTAGTTTCAAAGGTTTAAAGACCCTTCATGAATGGCAGAGATAAGGACAATGGAATTGATCTAGTAAGCAGGACAATGCTCTAGAGACTAACAATATATACATATGATGAGCACCCAAGCCCTGTCTTCACACAAGTCAGGACCAGGGAAGACCAGGCAATAGTAGCTGATAACTCTGCAGGTAGAGATATATACTCCCGCAAAACCCACATCCTTAACTCACAAGGATAGTGAGGATGTAGCCACTAAAGGAACTAATGAGTTTGAGCGGGACTCGAACCTCAGTCTGGCGATAACAAGACAGGGATGTTGCCAATAGGTTCACCACAATCCTAAAATTGCCCAAAGCAAATGTAAATTGAGCCTTACGTTTATCTATTTATTTTTTTTTTATTATTTTTTTTTTTGCTATAGATAACTGCAGACCTTCATGAAAAGTTTCAATTTCTTCCTCTGTGTGGGATGTTGTTGCTACATACGTTTAAATTATCATCACTTCATTCTTATTTAGTTTGCTAAATAATCCTGCAATTCTATCACTAGTACTACAAAATTCTTTAATGTTACCTGCAATATTTTCATTAATAAGAAAACCCACTCCATTTTCTATGTTCTTTTCAACTCTTCTAAAGCAATGTATATGGCTCTCTTTTAACTCTACATAAGATTCCCCAGTTCTTTTAATTTCACTCAATCCTATTATATCCTAATTTATTTCTTTAAGCTCTTCTAGTAAAACAGCAAGATCTTCCTCCCTAGACATGGTCCTGGCGTTGTAGGTTGCAAGGTTCAGTTTCGAAGGGTGGCTTGTTCTTGTCCAGAGAATTTTAGCAACCACCTGCAGTGGAATGTAGCTGCCAGCCAACTTGGGCAGTTATTCCACAGCCGCTAGGGACTGGGGCCCAAGACGGGATTGTGATGTACATGCCTGGCTTTTGGCTAGTTTTCATTACCACACTGGCATTTGCAGATTAGTGATGGTAGGAGATTTTCGAGTAAATGCTCACAGCAAACAAGTCTAGTATGGGTGACCCTCACGAGTACAGCTTTGATGAACAATGCGATGTGCAAACCCTTTCACCCAGCAAGGGATATATATATATATATATATATGTATATATATGTATATATATACATATATATACATATATATATACATATATAAATATATATATATATATATATATATCAGTCGTAACTGGTCCACTGCAGGAAAAAGGCCTCAGATATTTCCTTCCAGTCGTATCTGTTTATGGTCTTTCTAAGCCAGTCTATACTTGCAAATTTTCTTACCTCGTTAATCCATCTTCTTCTCTTCCTTCTCCTGGTACTTTTACAATCTCTTAGTTCCCATTCTGATATTCTTAAAGCCCATCTATTCTCTGTCATTTTCATTATATGTCCTGCCCATATCCATTTAAGTCCAAGGGCTCCAAAAGGGAAAAATAGCCCAGAGAGGAAAGGAAATAGGTAAATAAATAAACTATATGAAAACTAATGAACAATTAAAATAAGATATTTCAAGAACAGTAACAACATTAAAACAGAGCTTTCTTGTATACACTATAAAGAAGACTTATGTCAGCATGTTCAACATAAAAACATTTGCTGCAAGTAATTAAATTAAGTAAGCTAAACAAATTTGCTGTGAGAAGAAGTAGCCTCCTCTATTAAGTTCACTTTTTGTCTAATGGATTCAACGTCACAGGTTTGAATCATGGCTCTGGCGATCTATTTCTCAAATATGAATTCTTCTTTGGATTCAGAGCGCCTTTGATATTAAAAACTATTTGTATGTTTAAATGCGAATATACATTACATATATATATATATATATATATAAATGTACATATATATATATGTGTGTGTTTAAATATATATATATATATATATATGTGTGTGTGTGTGTAAATACTGTATATACATATATATATATATATATATAAATGTACATATATATATGTGTGTGTTTAATATATATATATATATATATATATATGTAAATACTGTATAAACATATATATATATATATATATTTATATATATACATACAGTATATATATATATATATATATATTTATATATATATATAAATATATGCATACATACACACACATTTATGATATATATGTATATGTATATATATAGATATATATATATATATATATATACATATATATATATATATATACATATATATGTATGTATATATATACATATATATGTATATATATATATATATATGTGTGTGTGTGTGTGTACGTAAATACATACATACATACACACACACCACACATATATAATGTATATATATATATACATACATACATACATATATATATATATATATATATGATGCTGAACTCTTGTTCTAGAAAAATACAATTAATGGTAGAAGTATTTATGAGAAATCTTTAGGTTCTAATTTTAGTATTCATTGACCATTTAAATTAAAACATTTTCTATAGAAAATTTTGGTATTCTATATGGTGTATGCGTGCTTCGTTAACTTCCATTCGAAGTGTGCATACTTCTTTGGGAGAGGGAAAAGGGAATTTGATAGGTGGCACTTCGAAATCATCGACACTAATTTTTCTATTTTTTCCGATGAGTGATTGATTAAACGCCTAAATTAGTTCTTTTACCATAGGCAATAACATTTAGAAACAAGATAATGCAAATCATTCAGTGTAATATTCACAACTACTTCCAGAATTATTTTGTTAAAAAAAAAAAATAGGAATAACTACCATAAGATTCGGTATGATCCTAATTCTACAAATACTTCTCTCTTCATCGAAAGGTTAGAGCAAAGAAACTTACCATTAAATTCAACAACCTCTAATTCGCTTAGTGTTGTGGCAGCCTTTCCTCCAACTACTGGGTCATCATTTATACTTCCTGTTTCACCAATCTTATTAAAAAGGAAAAAAAAAAAGTAAATTATGGAGAATGAAGGAAAATACATCGTCATTGCAAAATGTATGATTTGGGGATAAATGATTGTTACCAAATAGAAACAACGCATTGTGAGTTACCAATGATCTGATGGCCCTCATGCTAATCCAAATGAACGAGGCAACCACCTTATATGAATCGCCATTCCGACTATAAATAAGATTTATATGTGTATAAGGTTATCTTTCTGAAAAAAGTTTCTAAGTGATTGGATGATTAATTTTAATTTTATTAAAGAAAAACAAAAACCTAAAATAAAATTATTTATAGTACTTTATTTCTAGAGCTATTGCGATGAATCATACTCACAGAGAAAGTACATGATAAGGAAAAATATAATTGTATGCATTTTTTCAACAAATTTATATGAATATTTTTATTTTTCATCAATAAAAAGTTAGTCTCTAAACTCATACGCTTTATATTTTAGCTAAAGAAAATCTAAACTCACCCAAAAAATTTTACTGTTCTTCTTTAAAATGGCAGATCTATCTTTAAAATTCCCCTTCAAAAAAGAAAGATAGAGCCTTGACGTTGAATGGGAAAAAAGGAAATCGAGAAAACCTGCTTTAAAGGTTAAATTTTGTTTTTTGCACTCACGTGGATGAAATATGGCGCTTATTGCATGGTATGCATCAAAGTGGTAAAAATACATAAAAATTCAGTTTTTACACTCCCCATGTATTCTTCCCGACTAAAAAGGACGGCAAAAGTCAAGTCTATGGGTCATACTGCCCTGACTTCGGGAAACGAGGGGGTCTGATTTTCAAATCGTTATATCTCCGTTATTTCCTGGCGTTTTGCCATGCAACTTGTTACCGTGATAGATATGAAACCATAGATGACTTTGAGTGAATTTACCCTTTTTTTTTTTTTATTTCAGAAATATTCGTCCAAAGATAATGAGGTAGCCCTGCTCATGAATACCAATGTAAGAAATCATTAAAGTTCTAAAGGTAACATTTGACTTAACTTACGAGTATGTTAACCGTTTTGAATGATCCCTCTCGTTCTTCTAAAGATACCGTCACATCAACCCGTACAATCTTGTAAGTTTGCCCCAGATCAATTCTGATCCAATTGTATCCAAAGTCAGTACACGGGCAGTAATGAAAGCTTGGGTAGGTTGTCTTATTGCTTGTCTGAAAAGAAAACCATAGTAAGGAGAGTGAAGAAAATGAAAGATTATCTCAATTACGTTGGGACACAGTCATTCAAACTATAAGAGAAAAATCTTAAAACAATTAATAATATAGCTTACCTATAAGGTTAGTTTTCTCTTGGGATGATTCTTCAGATCATTCTTTTCAATGCAACATAAATATTATTTTGTTTTTCCAGTTAATCCATTTAAACCCTGACTTATTCAAACATTTTATTCCTCAACCAATTGACTCAAACATAAACCTTTTCATTTTCCACGGCAAAATCATTTTACTCATAAGGGATTAAACCGCACATCTCTAATGACTCCTTAAAACTTATACCTAAAGTAGCAATCTCTTCAACAAAGATGTGTTACGTCTCTACCTCCTTTGAGGGTTTTTGCATGTTTTTCTAAATAAGGAATATCTAATATGGTAAATTTCACATCTAATGAACCGTTAAATATATATATATATATACATATATATATATATATATATATACATATATATATATATATATACATATATATATATACATATATATGTATATATATACACATATATATATATATATATATATATATTGATAAATTTTGCGCATTTAGACGTGTTTTTCATATTCAAATAAGCCATATATATTTCTGATACATTAATGTCTGTGTGTGTGTTTGTGTATTTGCGTGTGTGTCTGTGAGCGTACTTGTGTCCGTGTACCATGTTCATGAATGGTCACACGTGATTCACTTTTCCACGTTATGAATTTTTTTTTCACAGCTCAATATTTATCAACTTTCAACATTAAGTTAGTTCAAAGTAATGCTGAGACTCATCAGATGCTAATGAATATGTCTATTTTTGGACTGGACATTTTTCTTCTTAAAATTCATAGAGATTATTATAATCATCTCAACTTACAAGGTCACTGAAGGGAACCAAGTGATGTGTCACGGTGCTGGAATACTCAACACTTTTGAAAAGAGCCAAATCTTCCACAAGAATTTTCGTATGTGCTTTAGTTCCGGTGCTGCCAGAAGCACAGGCCGCCTCTGCTGAAAGCACCGAGCTGTAGAGGTTGCAAGCGTAATCTGAAATGGAGTTAATTCATCGGTTTTCCAGATGACATGGGGCTTCTTATGTTTGGATTTGATATTATTTCTTGAAAAAATTCTCAAATGACTAATAGCTTGGTTGGAGGAGTTCAATTAAAGCCGAGTTGCCACTGGGAGGAAAAAACATTCAATTGCACAATTTAACGGCTAAAAAGTGAATACGGCTTAGAGCCAGAGGGAGCCTGCAAAGATCCTTTAGTTGTTCGTAGTACACCGGATCCTGTGTTATAATCATAAGAGTACTATATTTTTCTTAAGAAAAACTAACGAAATAGTTTTATGCAGCATTACTTAATTTTTTCGTATACATGCTTAGGTAGCCAGTTTTAACTCAACTATTCTATGTGGACGTCTCATAGAAAGGGGAGGTAGCCTATTCAGTTCTAAATTTAGGGAAGCAGCATCACATATCTAATACTAAATATTTCTTGACGAAATTTGGGGTCTTGTGTAACTCTTTAGGGTCAGATTAAGCTTTTGTTTTTAATGAATCCAGCACTATTTTAACTGATGAATTGTGAATTCTATGATAAAAACCTTTGGTGTCAAAGAGCAGGCAAGCGTCATCCATATTACATAAGACGCTGCAGGT
>NC_090725.1:200311735-200314235 GCF_036898095.1 Palaemon carinicauda
GATATATATACAGGAAGTACAATAATCCTAAAACTACACAAAGATAGTGAGAAAATTCCGACTGAGAAAGGAATTAGACAGGGATACCCCATCTCTCATAAATTATCCCCAGCATGCCAAGAAGAAATTTTTAAAAATTTATATTGCGAAGAAGTAGGAATTGATATTAATGGAGTATACCTTAACAACCAGAGATTTTCAGAAGACATAGTTGTGTTTAGGGACTCATGGGAGGAATGACAAAAGATGATAGAAAATTTGAATAAAGAAAGCAGAAATGTAGGAATGAAAATAAATATTGATTAAAACTAAGATAATGAAAAGGCAGAGTGACAGCAAATGATTTATGGACGAACCTTTGGAGATTGTTAATGAATTTACGTAATGAGGACAGACAGTGTTTCCCCAGGACATGAGACCAAAATTAACAGAAGGATGAGCACGGGATGGAGAATATTTGGTAAAAAATCATTATTTAATAAAAGTAAAATGCCACTTTCTCAAATAAAAAGTATTTAATGAGATGGTCCTACCGGTATTAACTTATACATCAGAAACTTGGAGCCTTACTATAGCCTTAGAATATAAAACCAATAAATCTTTAGCTAAATTATGTAACGAGGTATTTGTAATATGATGCAGACTGCCACGACTGCAACCAAAAGATCCAGTGTTTTGATCAAGACCTACAGATAGAGTAGGTCGGTTCACCTTTGAACCAAAATTCGACCCAGTCAGGGCATGTCGTAGATCGGATGAAGGCAAGTAGCTGCTTTGCCGACAGTAGCAGCTAAGGGTATCAACTCGTTTGTGTGAGCGAGAGCAATAATCAAGTCTTATAGGTTAATACAGAATTTTTATGAACACTTACTTATAATATACCTGTATAGAAACTTTACGTAGCTATACAGATGCCAAAGAATTGTGGAATTTACGGATGCAGCTTCAATTGTAACAGGAATGGAGATCTTATGTTTCATTCCTTCCCCAAACATGAAGAAACAAAGAACAAATGGATTAACGCTTGTAAGAGAGCGAATAACATAAATACAGATCCTGTCAGGATATGCAGCTTACATTTTGAAGCATCGGCATATACAAGAAATCTCCAGTATGAGTTACTAGGAATACCTCTCCAAAGAAGGCTACTGCGATTGGAAGCTAAAGCAATACACACATTTCATTTGCCAACATCAATTAAGATGAGTTTCTTTTCAAGATGTTGAAGGGATAATAGTTGGTATAATCTAATGGAGTATTCATTTCGATATGTAATATCTTCATAGTGAAATGATCTCTTCATAATTGGAATGAGGTTCCCTGCAAAGAATACCCTCAATGTGAAAAAATATAAAAAGAAAATGATACCACTATTATGTAATATTACTGTATTTAGCTATCGTAAAGGTCGAAAATTTTGTTGATGTAAATGGCTCATATTAATTTCTTTGAATGTTGATAAACATCACTTAGTAACCCAGTGGTACCCTTAAAGGATACCTTCTGTGTAACTGATAAGTACCCTGGGATATCAAAATTGGTCTTTAAAGCCTAAAGTATTTGATAAATAAAGTATATTTGGTATTTAAATCTCATGAGAATATGTACTGTACTTACGTTAGCTTACCTGGAAACTCAACTAGCTTAAGTTTTGATATTTTTCCTCATAATTCCTTAATTGATTTCTCAAACCATGCCATTAATATCATAATCCTAAAGGAAAGAGAAACCTTGGATTATAAAACATTTGTTTTCTTCTCTATACGCTTCCTTGATAGATGTCATATGAATATTGCAAGCAAGGCTAGGTCACTATCACAGGAATTGAGACTTAATCAAGATATTGAGTGTTCTTTTATTTTGGATAAAAAACCAGAAGCTCCTGGGGAGCAAACCTCATCTGTCACATGGGAGAATATGCAATGTGAGCTATTAGATATAAAGCGAGAGGGAGATCCCCTTAGTGCTGATGAAACCAACAGGTGAATTTGTTGTAAAGCTAAAAATGATGGAATATCTGTTAAGATCTTTCATTGAGAGAAATGTTTGAGGCATGCAAAACATCAGTTATGACGTTAGCAGGTGATATTGCAAATGTAGTATCACTTCCTAAAAATTTCATACCTTTTTTTTTGTAAGATGTCGAACGTTTTTTGGAATCTGTATTTAAAATCAAAATATGGTAAAGGAGGGAAGAGAAAAGAGCAAAAAGAGTAATATGACAATAAGATGACAAAATAATTAGGATAATAAAATTGCTAATGTATTAAACACGTATAGCTTTGTGCAATATTTTTGCTACCATTCCTCTTGTATGTATAGTAGTAACTATCTATTGGAAATTGAATGAGATTGAATATGTATAAGTGCATATTGTTTTTTTATACGAGGGTATAATTATATTTCTAACCAAATTATTTTCAAACATCTTTCATGTGTATACAACAACCCTCAATCAAAGAAAATATTAATCATGCACTTAGATCATCATAAAACTGTT
>NC_090725.1:200319235-200321735 GCF_036898095.1 Palaemon carinicauda
GGCTGTAAAGTGTTCGGGGGTAGTGAAGGGAGAGGTAAAGAATAGAGGGTTAGGAATGATCGTAAAGATAGTTTTGTATAAGGAAGTGAATGTACCAACTGGGATATATGGATCAGAGTTGGGGGGTGGGAATGAAAATGACAGAGAGAGATATTTAATGTGTTTGACATGAAGTATCTGAGGAGTATGGCTGATGTATCTTGATTAGATAGGTTTGAGAACGAAGTAGTGAGGGCAAACCCGGGTAAAAGAAATGATTTACCAGCTAGAGGGGATATGAATGGGTTGAGATGCTTTGGATATGTGCAGAAAATGGAAAATAGCTGTCTACTGAAGAAGGTGACGAATGCAAGATTTGATGGGAGAAGTACAAGAGGAAGACCAAAGTCTGGGTGGATGGATGGAGTAAAGAAAGCTCTAGGTGATAGAAGGATAGATGTGAGAGAGGCAATGGAGTGAGCTAAGAATAAGAATGAATGGCAAGTGTTTGTGACCAAGTTCCGATAGGCCTTGCTGCTTCCTCCAGTCGCCTTGGTGATCGCTGAATTAGCAGCAGTAGGGGATTTAGTATATTAAGCTCTACTGTGGTGGTTAACTAGGGAGGATAGGCTGTAGCACCCTAACAGTACCATCCAAATTCGGCTGAATCCCTCGTCAGGTCGAGAAGAATGAAGAGAAATAAAAATTTAGCTCTTTTTTATGACGGCAACCCCCCAAAATGGAGGGAAGTGCCTTAGTATATATATATATATATATATATATATATATATATATATATATATATATATATATATATATATGTATGTATATATATATATAAATATATATATATATATATATATATATATATATATATATATATATATATATATATATATATATATATGTATATAAATACACAAACACATATATATATACATATATATATAATGTATATACACACACACACACATATATATATATATATATATATATATATATATATATATATATATATATACAGTTTATACTCATATATAAGTATAAATATATACATACACACACACACACACACACACACATATATATATATATATATATATATATATATATATATACATATAGCCTACATATATTACTGTACGTGACATAAAAATGACGGCTAAATATTCACATAGATATGCATGCACACGCACCCCCTCTCACCGTATGATGGGCAGAGCTGTGTGCGATCGAATATATATATATATATATATATATATATATATATATATATATATATATATATATATATATATATATATATATATTATACATATATATACATTTATACATATATACATATGTATATATGTATATACATGTATATGTATATATATATATATATATATATATATATATATATATATATATATATATATATGTATATATATATATATATATATATATATATATAGATATACTGTATATATATATATATATTTGTATATATATATATATATATATATATATATATATATATATATATATATATATATATGAGGTCTTTTGACTGGCCAGACAGTACTACATTGGATCCTCCTCTCTGGTTACGGTTCATTTTCCCTTTGCCTACATACACACTGAATAGTCTGGCATATTCTTTACATATTCTCCTCTATCCTCATACACCTGACAACACAGATTACCAAACAATTCTTCATCACCCAAGGGGTTACTGCACTGTAATTGTTCAGTGCCACTTTCCTCTTGGTAAGGGTAGAAGAGACTCTTTAGCTATGGTAAGCAGCTCTTCTAGGAGAAGGACACTCCAAAATCAAACCACTGTTCTCTAGTCTTGGGTAGTGCCATAGCCTCTGTACCATGGCCTTTCACTGTCTTGGGTTAGAGTTCTCTTGCTTGAGGGTACACTCGAGCACACTCTCCTATCTTATTTCTCTTCCTCTTGTTTTGTTAAAGTTTTTATAGTTTATATAGGAGATATTTATTGTTGTTACTCTTCTTAGAATATTTTATTTTCCTTTTTTCCTTTCCGCACTGAGCTATTTTCCCTGTTGGAGCCCCTGGGCTTATAGCATACTGCTTTTCCAACTAGGGTTGTAGCTTAGTAAGTAATAATAATAATAATAATATACATGTATAGGCAATCCCTCTGTATTATAAAGTGGAGATATATGTGTGTGTATATATATATATATATATATATATATATATATATATATATATATATATATACATATATATATATATATATATATATGTATATATATATATACCTGCATCATCATTATCATCATCAGCTCCAACGCCTGTCGAAGCAAAGGGCCTCGGTTAGATTTTGTCAGTCATCTCTATCTTGAGCTTTTAATTCAACTCCTCTACATTCATCATTTCCACCTCTTAGTTCTCGGCCATCTAAGCCTGGGTCTTTGAACTCTGCTAATGCCTTGTAGAGCCCAAGTGAAAGTTTGGTGAAGCAATCTCTCTAGGGGACTGCGAAGAGCATGCCCAAACCATCTCC
>NC_090725.1:200329235-200389538 GCF_036898095.1 Palaemon carinicauda
TATATACAGTATATATATATATATATATATATATATATATATATATATATATATATATATATATATATTTACATACATATATATATATATATATACATATATATATATATATATATATATATATATATATAAATGTATTTTTATACACACACATATATATATCTATATATATATATGTATGTATATACAGTATATATATGTTAGAATCAGCAGGATATCGGGTTAAAAATTCCTAAACAAGCTAATGGAAAACTATCAGGAATGACCAAAACCTAATAAAGAAAAGATTGGAAATGAAGGTAAAATTCAAGAGATTAAATAGAATTAAAAGAACTATCTGAAACAATGAACAAACTAAAAACCTAAGACATTTGTAAACATAATAGACCAAAATTAAGTTGACACTAAAGAAAGGAAGAAGTATCAAGGTAATGGAAAGAAGACTTGGAACAGGTCGTCAACAGATATTTGCTATAAAGGATACAAATGGAAATGTTACCAATAAAAGAGATGGAGTGATTAAAATGGCAGAGGATTTCTATAGAATATTATACAATAGTGAACTAAGAAATAACTGCCAATAGATATCATGAAATACCTGAGCCGGTACCAAACGTAACACTAGAAGTAAAGAAAGCATTAAAAGGGATAAAAGGAGGCAAAGCTGCAGGAGAAGAGAGCTTAAGAATTAATTTAATAATAGATGAAGGCCATTTGATATTAGCAAAACTCATTGAACTTTACACAAAAAGTCTGTAAGAATGGTAAATACCTAAAGCTTGGAAAAACTTTATCATTATACTAATTCACAAAAAAAGGAGAAACAAAGACTGAAAAAAAAAATTACCGCCAGATAAGTTTATTCTTAGTAATATATAAAATATTTACAAAGATAACATCATGCCAAATAGATAAACAGCTAGACTTTAATCAACAAAGAGAGCAAGCAAGCTTTAGAAACGGGTAATCAACAAGTGACCATATCTGTGCAATTAACCAGCTAATGCAAAGCTCAACAGAGTACGACAAACCATTATGTATGGCATTTATAGCCTAGGAGAAGACCTAATAGAGGAGATCCCAGAGAGAGATATGAAAATTGTGATTGGTGACCTCAATGCTAAAGTTGGAAAGAATAATCAAGGTATATAAAATGTGATGGGTGTTGAGGGTCTTGACGAAGTTGCAAATGAAAAGGGAGCACACATTATGAGTTTTTGTTTAACAATAAATATTGATATTGGAGGTACTCTTTTCCAGCACAAGGTCATCGAAAAATATACATGTGATTCACCATGGGGCAATTAGAAAAACCAAAAAAATCCCATAGTCATTAATAAAGAGAGAAGTAGGACTAAGAAGTGTAGGAAGCTATAGAGGTGCAAATATTGGTAGTGATCACCAGCTCCTCATTACCACAGTGAAGTTAAAACTGAAAGCACCCAGCAGAAATGTAGGCTAGATAGAATTCCTAGGTTTGATAAAACGAAGCTTCTAGAAGATGAGCACAGAGAAACCTTTGCAATTGAATGTAGTAATCGATTTGTAGTCTAAAAGACTTAAAGAGATGAGGAGCAGAGAATCAACCAAGAATGGTGTGATGTTAAGAACATTATATCAGTCAGTTGTTAGTGAAGTTTAGGGACATGTAGTTACAAGGAGAAAGCCACGAATATGAAACAAAGACAAAAACTGATTGTTGAAAATTTTCGAGGAAGTAATGGAAATTACAAAGTAGAACATGCTAAATATTCCAGTATTGATAGTGAGGTCAAAAGAAACGCCAGAAACAACTGGAGAGAGTATTTAGACAGGAAAGCATATGATATTGAAAAAACCCAGAATTCAGGGAGTGACGATGGTCTACAAATTGCTCATGGAATGATTAATGAAACCTCTACGGGGGCAAAGAAGAAGAAGCATATACCCATAAAAAAGAGAGGTAGATCTGTTATTACAACAGAAGTTGAAGAAAGACAACGTTTAATGGAACACCTTAGTGAGGTCATGAATAGGAGATATAAAGGGAATAATTTGATTGATATATCTGAAGCTGAGATAGACATTGATGTGGCCGTGAATGAATTCAGCGTGTTTGAAGTCAAATCTATCATTCAAAAACTTAGGAAATGGAACGCTCCTGGATACTATGGAATTACTGCTGAGATGATAATGGTCGAAAATAAAGTGACTCGCAGAATACTTACAAGATTATTTTGTAGAATGTGGCATGAAGATTCCAAACCTCACTAATCGGAGCTATGAGTGTTGGTAAAATGGCAAAAAGAGATCTGACTGATTGCAATAATTACAGAGGTATCACACATACGCCAGTTTTCATGAAAATATATACAGTAGTATGCTTATAATAAAGAGACTATAGAGAAAGATTGATGAAAAGCTGAGAGATGAATTAGCAGGATTCAGAAAAGGTAGAAGTTCTAAATATCAAATTTGCATTTTAAGACATGTTGTACAGCAATATACAAAATATAGAAAGTCAGTTTTGATGGCATTTGTGAATAAAAAAGCCTTTGATAGTATGCACCGGCCAATTTTTTGGAGAGACCTGCATTATTACGGATTTCCTCTTAAATATGTAAATGTTATTAAGTCGGTTTATGAGCACAGCAAGTGCAAAGTTGGTGACCCGTAAAATCAATCCCTGATAATTTCACCGCGAAATTTCCCCCCACGAAATTTTCTGCCTTTAAATTTCCAACCAACGAAATTGACACCCTTCGACCCGCAAATACATTTCAATGTTATGATTGCTTGCCCTGTTCGTTTCACTGTGAGTTGCTAGATTTCTTTGCATTAAAGGTAAGGATTTAAAAATATATATATAAAATATTCAAGTACTGAGAGTGAAATAAACGTTTAAATGTAATACGACTTAAAAGGAATGGTTATGAAAAACACGTTTCAAAACGTTTAAAAAGTCTTCCTTTCCACAATTTTCAACCATTTTTCTTGGTCTTTTAACATTAACTTCGTAATTTTTCTTTTTATTTGCCAAGTCTCAGTGCCTAATATGGGTAATTTTTGTTTGTGATCTAGTTTATCCATTAACCAAGACCCTGCACAATTTCCATAGATTAGGGTGGATCGAAGTAGAATGACTAAAAAGAATTTTGATACCCTTCAACAGCACTGTTACATCTTAGGATATTTAATAACGTCTCTTCATGTGATGACAGTGACACTGCTGCTTAGGAGTTCTCCAATTTGTCCCTCAGGGCAATTATAGCTCTTCTGCCTTAAATATCCGCATTAGATGAAGCAAGTGAATAACCAGGTCAATTGAATTATATTCAGTGTAAATGTAGGCACGGTAACAATTATAAAATTATTCACAACGCCAATAGGTTTTTGATTTTTAACATTATCTCTATGCTCATTGTATATAATATTTTTCTTCGTCAACCAATTTTCATTTTCCTTTCAAGGAAGAAATGCACGACACGAGAGGGACTTGGTTAAAAAAAAAAAAAAAATTTAAATTGAAAAGAAAAATCTTTTGGTAAATGGTTAAATAGAAATATTTGCAGTTTATCTTGGGCAAATAATTGTTTAACTTTAGTTATTAAGTTTATTATTTTGAGAAAACAATCGTCTACCATAACACATGTGATTAACGTCCTTTTCACTTGTTAGGTGGGGGTGAAAAAGTGGTGAGGGGAAAAATGGAGGGGAGAAATTTTCTTTGGGGTGTAATTTTGAGGGGTCGAATTTTCGTGGAAGCCGTTTTCGGTGTGAAATTTTTGGGGTGGAATTTACAAGGATGGAAATTGCATGGAACCAAAAATTTAATGTTAGTGGAGTCCTATCAAATGAATTTCCAATGGACAGTGTAGTTAAAGGGAATTTTGTTTATCCTCCTCATGTATTTTGTAATGCGTAGAACAATTGGAGATAGTGGAGAAGAATTGGACTGGATTGGTAATAAGAAATTAGCTGACCAAGTTTATAATGATGACGCTGTTCTTATTAGCAGAACATCACAGGATTTACAATGCTTCCTTACCAGAATACATGAAAGATCACATGAGGTTAGGTTTAAGATAAATAGAAGAAAGACAGACATGATGAGTACGAAATATCCAATGGAAGATGAAATATCATTAGAAGGAGAAAGGATTAATGAGGTTGAATCCTTTAAATGTTTAGGAACTATGATTTTTAGTACAGGGTCTTCTAAATTGGAGTTCAATGAAACATTGAAAAAAGGCAAATCAGACAAGTGTTTAATTAAGTAAAATTTGGAAATCAAATCGCCTGAAATTACATATAAAAATCCGGCTAGATAACAATTTAGTGAGATCGGATACTGCATGGATATGAGTCGTGGTATGACAATGAAATAATATGAAACAGATTTGGTAGATTTTGGAACAAATCCCTCAGAAGAATATTGGGAATTAAATGGCAGAACAGAATTAGAAACGAAACTATAAGAGTGATTACTAAAGTGCCACAAGTGGATGAGGGGCAGATGGAAATGGCTTGTTCATGCTCTTCGCACTCCCCAAGAGAGAGTTCACCAAACTTTTAACTGGTCTTCACAAGGCACTAGACGTTGGAAGATCCAGGCCTACATGGCTGAGGACTATGAAACGTGAGGTAGGAGATGATGAATGGAGAAGCATTGACTTGAAAGCTCAAGATAGAGCGTAGAAGATATATATATATATATATATATATATATATATATATATATATATATACATGTGTGTGTGTATGTGTGTTTGGACATGGGAAAAAATTAAAATTAATTCGTACAATATATCAATTTGAGGAGATATTGTCATAACTATTCATGGTACATTCTCTTTAATACCATTATAATGTTTAGCATGGATAAAATTTGATGAACTAATATGTTCTCTGTCTACCACCGCATGCCTACCTTATATCCGTGTCTATTTGCAACAGGAAGTAGGTCGAGCAGATGCACGGTTACCAAGTTGGAGTAGCTTACTCGACTGTGTTTTTCGAGTGAATGTTAATGCTTGGCGCAGAGCGAGGGTTCACGAAGTCAGTGCGCAGTGCAAGTGTATTTGTTACTTCTGCGCGTCTGATTGGAAAGCTATAATGTTGATTTGGTAAAAATAACTACGATATGGTATCATAGTTTTCTATTGCCCGGGTAATTTAAAAAGCATTTCTAAATCATCCCTTAAATAGTTAGATAGGTCTGGAATTCAATGAAAAGAGTACAGTAGTTTTGAAGGTATCTCGAAATATTTTTTAGATCATCACCATGTATGATTCGACTGACGTTAGGTTTCGAAAACCTTTAATGTAAGGGCAATGCCTGGTTGAAGAGACAACATAATGGAATTTTCATAACACATTCGATTAAATAGATCAAAGAAAAAAAATGAGGACTACTGGGACTTAACTATAAGAAAGCGATAGACTACTGTCCCTGGAAGTATAGCTACAAACATGCGACCGTTTCATTTGAATTTCATTTTAGATACAGTAGTCTAATTCATATAGCAGATTCTTTTATTTAATTTTAGTAAATTCTCCCTCCCTCTCTCTCTCTCTCTCTCTCTCTCTCTCTCTCTCTCTCTCTCTCTCTCTCTCTGTATTATTGACCTTTTTTGAGTGACACCAATAAGTATTGTAGCCTATATACTGTATTATTCTCTTTCTTTCTCATGAAGTAAATGGCCTAAATCCTCATTAGGTTATTGCGTAATGAACCTTCCATTTGTTCACACGCTACAGGACACTTCTTTATTGAAGAATTTCTCTGCATAGCATGTTAACCTGTCGTTTATCTAGCACCCCAGGTTTACGATCTACTTTTCCCGTATTAAAAAAAAAGCAATAGGCAGTCATATTTAGCTGGAGACTATGGAAGTTCATTTGAGACAATACGTTGATCTGATGTGTGAAACTATTCAGTAATAAGTATTCGTTTCTATTGCTAGGTAAAACAAATGGGTTGTTTCGTACATTTAATGTCTTCCTGACATGTTATCATAAATAACTGACATTGTCAATTTTCATCCAAATGGAAATTAATTAGTAGAGTTAGAAATGTGGCAATGTTTTAACATAGGTTGCGAGATTTCTTATTGGATTTTAAACAGGTTATTTTTAGGAAGGTTAACTTGCCTTGCCGATAGATATTAAGAGTTTGTTTCCGAAGCTCTTTAAATGAGTCTCCGCTTGATCCATTTTAAGGTTTATTGGTATACAATATGTGATTTCCATGCTGTGGATTGCTCAATACAAAAGAATAAGGTTATTTCTATTGAAAGTGGGCTGTGGAATTATAAGTCACGCAAGACATTCCAAAAAGGGCAAAAACGTACAGCGTACAGTTGATGCATTAACGTTGAGCAAACCAACTATTCATCGTGTATATGAAGGAAGAAGATATGAAACACCAGTGTTCTTCGAAAATAAGGGAGACGACCAAAACCTCGACAAATTTAGAGAATTTCGATAAATATGATTTGTGGACTGAATTAAATTTCTGCAGCAGACTAATCATTTAAGAATTGCAAGATATTTGTTAAAAATCAAATAGAACATAGGGTTTAACGGAAGAAAAGAATTAATTCTTAAATATATAAGAGAAATCAGGTTTAACTCTAGATAGGTTTCGATATTTTCCCAACTTATTTAGGTGTATCGGGGTCAATCTCGACCCTGCTAATTTTTTTTTTCTTTTTAATTATTTGTGCATCAATCAAAAACCTTCAAAGAATGTTGAAATCATCTGAAAAGTTAGATAAAACCCTTTTTATTTTAGGTATTTATCACGAATAAACTAAAATATAAGTATACGATTTTCCTTTTACACATACAAATATACATATATACAAAAACAAATATAGGTAGACATTACTGAAGAGTTGGGGAACATTCTGTAATAGCCAGGAAGGGAATCGGACCCATATAGGTCAAAACCTGAAACGAGATAAAGGGTAATATCTATTTTTGCTAAAAGAAAGTTGTCAGAATTTCACGATTTTTTGGGTACCTAAATAAAATAATTACTGGTTACAATTTATACAATAGGAAGTCATATGATCTTAGCACGGAAATATGAAAGAAAATGTGAACGAAAATGTCAAATATAATGATTTTTTTTTTTCACATTCCAGTTTCACCTTGAAAATTTCCGATAAAAATCATTGTATCTCTTATAAGATATGATATTTCTGCAATAAGGTACATCAAAATATCACAAAGTCTATGAAGAACAAGAATACATGGGGACATGCCACCTCACTCTTTGTCCACAAAATGGCCCTAGACCACAACAACTCGTACGGCCAAATATGCCATCTGAAATGAAGGAAGGGTATGTCAATTTCAGGGTGGAATTTACCTATATACATATTTGTTGACTCTTATAAAACTTTTATGTTGGTTTTCTGGATGCTTGAATTATAGTTTAAAACTACACAATGAACATTCTAACCACCAAAAATAGTTCGAAAATAGAATAAATAGAAAAGAAAAATAGAAAATGTAGTATTCTATGCAAAAATGATTGATATGCATATTGTTAAGATTGAAATTGTTGTATTTATGCAAACCAGCAGTAAAAAGGTAAGTTTCATTTCGATACTATATGATTATCATTATGACCGAAAAAAAAATAATTTGAAATTGAAATAAATTCCAAATGAAATAAAAAGAAATGCAATACTTTATGGAAAAAGTGGATAATATGAATTTTGGAATGATAAAAATAAATGTATTTATGCAATTAAGTAGCAAAAAAAGAAATGACCATAATGTACGGTTGAGACACAGCTTCAACAGCGAATTCTTTTTGGGAGCTTGGTGTGGTCACAGAGGAGAAGTCGTGGGTCAAGTTCAATCGACTTGAATGGATCTGCCATGCACACACGATGTGGCTTCGATAAGTTAGTTGACGTGTAGAACCGATGGTCAGGAAGTTGGCTATATTGGCCTTGATTTTAATGATGCCTTTGACCGAATTAATCATGAGGCCCTTATTTTCAAAATCAAACAGATGGGAGTGGGTGGGTCTTTTCTTAGTATTATTATTGAATTTTTAAGTAATAGATCATAAAGGGTTGCTGTTGATGGGCACAATAGCGAGTTTAGAAATGTGATATCTGGTGTTCCATAGGGTAGTGTCCTTGGCCCATTACTTTTCCTACTATATACACATGACATGTGGGTTGGCCTATTAACCCTTTTACTCACAGGCTATTTGGAAATTTCAAACCCTTAACCCCCAGGGGTTATTTTTGTTTTCAAGCACATTTTGCAGTAATTTTTTTTTTAAATTGCTATAACAACCTTAATTTTCGTCATAGAGAGGTCAGGTTGGTCTCATTCTCTTGGAAAATGCCTGAAGTTTCTCAAAATATTTTCAAAAATATGCAAAAAAAAATGTAAATAGCAGTTTTTTGCAAGGACGTACCGGTACGTCCATGGGGGTAAAAGGATGAGTTTTGTGAAACGTACCAGTACGTCCTTAGGGGGTAAAAGGAAAAAGCTCGTTGTATATGCAGATGATGCTCCTCTCTTTGCATCAACTACATGTCCTGGATGTAGATCTGGGGTTGCTGAAACCCTTAATAGAGATCTAGCTAGAATTAATGCATGGTGTAAATTATTGGGCATGAAGTTGAATCCTAACAAATTTCAAAGTATGATTGTAAGTAGGTCAAGGACAGTGGCTCCCAAACATGCAGATCTCAGCATTGACAATGATTTTTTTAACTCTGTATGACTCCTAAATTTTTCGGTCTGAGTAATTCTTAATAGAGAATATACTGTTAAGAAATACTTTCGATCTGCCTCTCCTCCAATTGCACAGAAAAATTAGCTAAATGAGAGTCTTTTAAGATTTTTGGTGACTAATCTATTCCGAAAACGTGTTTTTATTTCTTTCATTCGGCCTTGTTTAGAGTATTGTTCTCCTATCTGGTTTTCATTTGCTGAATCTCATCGCTCAGTTAGTTCGTTAAGCATGGTGCATAAGATTTTTCATATTTTTGACCATCATTGCATTCATATCTTCCTGGATAGTCTCATCCTGCAAGTAATACTAGATATGCAGTTAATTCAAATATTCATGCCTACTCCATCATAAGGGTCAGTACTTGTAATGTATTGAGAAACACTACTCTCTCATTCTACTATGTTGAACCTTTGAGTTGTTGTTGTTGTCTCCCCGCCATCCCCGAACTGTGACGCCAGCAGAAGCATGGGTCTGCTTACTTGCATTTGATATACCAGAATAAAGTACGTGAATTACCAACCTGTCTTCTTGGGACCTAAGTACTAAAGGGACGAGGATGCAGCAGTGGCGACGAGGAAGAACCCAGTGTACAAAGAGGTATGTCATATGGAAGCAGAGTTAGTGTACCAACGACAGCCGGCCGTATCTAGCCTAGCACACCCAGTTTAGGCCTGGCCAATGTCCAGACTCCAGTGAGTAGCCTGAGTTCAGCTGTAATTGTTGGGGACTACCGATTTACCGAAGTTCCATACCCAGTCAGGAAGGATGGCAACAGCAAGGAGACCGGCAATTCCCGAATTCAATCCAGATAAGTTGGAATTATCTTTATGGTTGGATCTATTTTCCATGAATTGTGAAGTAAACGAAGTAACCGACGACAGCAAAAAGGGCTTTGTTGCTTTCTTCAGTGGGAGTAGAGACTTTTTCGACGATCTGTAAGTTAACAGCACCGAAATTGCCGTCTGCAGTTCCTTTTGATGACCTAGTAAATCAACTTAAGTCTCATTTCATAACGAAACCAAGTTATCATAGAGCATTATGTGATTTCCTACAGAGGAAGAAGAAAAGTAGTGAGTCAGTGAAGGAATATTATGCAGAACTCAAATTATTAGCTCAACAGTGTGAATTTAATAATGAGTTTGACCGAAGGTTGAAGGAACAGTTATTGGTTGGTATTGATAATGAAGTATATTTTAAGGTTTTATTAGCTGATCCTTTTGAGTTTAAATCCATCTCCTCTCGTGATTTACTTGCCAAGGTTACCAATTTAGAAACTGCCTATGTTACTGAGTGTATTCCTACTTCAAGTTCTTTTACAGATAATAGGCCATCAGGTACCGTTAACAAGGTTAGGCATAAAGTAACTAGGCCTAGGCCTAATTCTAGTGCAGACTCTAAGGGGAGAGGTAAAAGTGATTATGGTAAAGCTCAAGGTAAATGCATTCATTGTGGGCGTGATAACCATTTAGCTAATAATTGTAAATTTAAGAATGCTAAATGTTATTACTGTGGCAAGGAAGGCCATGTGAGTACAGTGTGTTCCAATAAAAAGGTTAGAAATAAATCTAGGAATGTTAATACAGTGCATGATGTAGACGAGTCTACTAGTAAGCATATTCCTGTTAATGAAAATTTTCATGATTCTTATGATTTATTGAAACTTTTTGATTTTGATGTGAATTCTATTGACTTTGTCGATGATTATGAAGTACCATATAGAGAAATTTTAAGGTTAAATGGGTTTCCCCTAGAATTTGAATTAGACACTGGCAGTGGTGCATCCACTATTTCACAGCATGATGCTAATAAGTTGAATTTAACACCATTACCAACAAGGAAACGCTTAGCTAATTATGATAAAGCGGAAATGCAGGTGTATGGTGAAATAAATTGTGATGTTTCTTTTAAAGGCCAAATGGTCAAGGGACAAAAGTTTTTTGTTGTAGATAATGATTTAAATTTAGTAGGCAGGTCTTTGATGAAGAAATTGAAATACCTGTGGGTACAAGTTGATAATGTGAGTGATGATAAATTTAAAGGTCCTCTTATTACCCCAAGTAGTGCATCTAGGCTTAAGCTTGATTGTGTAAAAATGTTCAATGAGTATCAGGTGGTGGAAGGATCACCCATTACAAATTATGAATGTCAATTAATGTTAAAAGAAAATGCTGTGCCTAAGTATTTTAAAGCCAGATCTGTGCCTTATCATTATAAATGTAAAATTGAGAATAGTTTGAAAGAACTGGAAAGTAAAAATATAGTGAGCACGGTCGAGCATGCAGGAGATTGGGCCAGTCCTATTGTTCCTGTAATGAAACCTAATGGTGAAATAAGGATTTGTGTAGATTTTAAGTATCTCAATACCCAAACAAGTGTTAATACCTTTCCATTACCGAGATTGGATGATATTTTGGCAAATGTAGGTTCTTGTCAGTATATTTCAAAATTGGATTTGAAAAATGCATATTTACAGGTATCTGTGAGTGAAAATTCTCAACAATATTTAATTATAAATACTCATTTGGGATTATATAAGTTCCACCGATTGCCTTTTGGGTTGTCGTCAGCACCAGGTATATTTCAGAGGTTTATTTCTGAATTATTGGCAAATATTGAGGGTGTTCATGTATTTTTAGATGACATATTGATTGTCGGAGCTACCAAAGAGGAACATGACAGGAGTTTATGTAAGGTTTTATCAATTTTGCAACTGAGAAATGTTAAATTGAATAAAGATAAATGTATTATCGGTTCTAGGGAAGTACCTTATTTAGGATACATTTTAAGTTGTGAGGGAATTAAACCTGACCCAAAGAAAATAGAGGCAATTTTGGAAGCTCCAACCCCTCAGTCTGTCCAGTCTTTGAAATCATTTTTGGGGTTATGCACTTACTACAATAGGTTTGTACCTCAGTTCAGTTCTATTTTATGTCCTTTATATAATTTGACACAAAAGAATGTTGAGTTTCATTGGTCAGCAGTTCATGAAGAAGCTTTTCAGAGTATTAAGGAAGCCTTGGGTAGAGCTGATATTTTGGATAATTTTAACCCCAATGCTACCATGATTTTAGAAGTTGATGCTAGCCCTGTAGGAGTGGGAGCTGTTCTTAAACAAGAATATAAGGGTAAAATTTCTACCATTTCGTTCAAAAGTAGAAAATTAGCTAATGCTGAGTGTAATTATTTTCAAATTGATAGGGAGGCTTTATCCATTATTTTTGGAGTCAAGAAGTTTTCTGATTTCCTTTTGGGTAGGAAGTTCGTTATTAGGACGGACCATAAACCCTTGACTCATCTATTTAACCCTAGTAAGAGTATTCCACAATTATCTAATGCTCGTATTCAAAGGTGGGCTTTATTCCTATCAGGTTTTGATTTTAAAATTGAGCACATTAAGGGAGTGCATAATACAGTGGCAGATGCTCTTAGTAGGCTACCATTATGTAGAGATGATACTGATTTTCATGTACCAGGAGAATTTGTAAATTTGATTAATATTTTGGTTAAGAATTCTTTTGATGTTACAATGGTAAAAGAATGTATAGAAAGAGACACTGTTTTATGCAGAGTAAGAGATTATGTAAGGAGGGGGTTCCCCAAGGAAAATGTGATGGAAAATTGTATGTTACCATTCTATAAATTGAGAAATGATCTTTCTTTGCATGATAATGTATTACTGTATAGGAATCGTATTTTGTTTCCTGAAATGTTGAGAAAGCGTGTTATGGAAATGCTTCATGAGGGCCACAAGGGTATTGTTGCCATGAAAGCCGAAGCAAGGTCTTTTGTATATTGGCCTAATATGGACCAAGATTTGGAACAAATAACTTCTAACTGTGCACTATGTATAACAAATCTCAAACATAAAGCCATTTCACCTTTATCTTGGCCGTCAGTAGATAGACCTTTGTCCTGCTTGCATGTAGATTATTGTGGGCCCATTGACAACATGCAGTATTTGATTATTATTGATTCCTTTTCTAAATTTATTGATGTCTATGCTTGTAAGAATATAACTTCAGAGGATACCATACAATGTTTAAGGTCGTGTTTTGCTAATTATGGTATTCCTGACACAATTGTATCTGAAAACGCAACTTGTTTTATGGCTAGGGAGACTCAGAATTTCATTCAGAAAAATGGTGTTAGACATTGTTCAGGAGCACCATATAATCCAAGTACAAATGGGCTTGCAGAACGGGCTGTCCGAATATTCAAAACTAATTTCAAAAAGTTTGATTGTAAATTTCTTGGAAAAACCAGAATGACAAAATTTTTGTATACCTATAGACGTACAGTACAGTCTTCTACTGGCTGCTCCCCAGCTGAATTATTATTTGGAAGGAAATTTAAGGGTCCACTAGATGTTATAATGCCTAAACAAGGAGATGAGTTTTACGTTCATGAGTCTAAATTCAGAGTTGGTGATGCAGTATATGCCAGGAATTTTGGTAAAGGACCAGAATGGGTAGAAGCTAAGATTATCAAAGTTCTGGGTGAAAGGAATTATTTAGTTTCTGTAGATGTTAATGGTATTTTGACTTGGAAGCGTCACCTATCACAGTTATTTGAGAGAAAATGTATAATACTAGAGTAACTGATGAATCATCACTATTAAAAGATACAATGATTCCTTCTGTTCCTGTAGTTTCTTCTCCCAATAATGTACAAGGATTAGAAGAAACAAATAACCCTATTCAGAACTCAAGTAGGATTTGTAATCCCAATGTAGAAGTAATAGGATCAGAGAACAGTAATTGTGATACTGGTGCCATTGTAAGAAAATCTACCAGAGTAAGTAAAAAACCTAGGAGACTCATTGAACAAATTTAATTTTTTGTGTGTGTTAACCTAAGGGGGGAGGAGTGTAATGTATTGAGAAACACTACTCTCTCATTCTACTATGTTGAACCTTTGAGTTGTTGTTGTTGTCTTCCCGCCATCCCCGAACTGTGACGCCAGCAGAAGCATGGGTCTGCTTACTTGTATTTGATATACCAGAATAAAGTACGTGAATTACCAACCTGTCTTCTTGGGACCTAAGTACTAAAGGGACGAGGATGCAACAGTACTACACAGTATTTTAGAAGTTTTATTACAGCTGTGATCAAGTTGTGGAATGATCTTCCAAATCAGGTAGTTGAATCGGTTAAAGTTCAAAAGTTTAGACTTGCAACGATAGTTTTCATGTTGAACAGGCTGACATAAGTCTCTTTTTATAGTTTATTTATGAAAGATCTATTCTAAAGCTGTTATGATTCTTAAAATAGGTTATTTCAATTGTTTATTACTCGTCTTATAGTTTATATATTTACTTATTTTCTTTCCTCACTGAGATATTTTTCCCTTTTGGAGCCTTTTGGTTTAGGCATCCGAATTTTCCAGTTAGGGTTGTAGCTCAGCTAATAATAATAATACTAATAATAACGACAGCAACAACAACAACAACAACAACAATAATAATAATAATAATAATGATAATAATAATATCTTTAAAGGATTACTGCATACAGCAAGTAATTGGGCAAAAGTCATCATTCATGGTGGGTAGTCAAATTCAAGAATAATTGGCGAATCAAGGTTTTAATGCAATGTTTACAAGTTAGGTCCATTTTACAAGCCAATTATTCTTGAATTTGACTACCCACCATGAAGGATGACTTTGCCCAATTACTGACTGTATGCAGTAATCCTGAAAAGAAGATAATAAGAGCCATCGAGAAGACCGAGTATATAATAATAATAATAATAATAATAATAATAATAATAATAATAATAATAATAATGATAATAATAATAATAAGGCAAAACGACACTTTCTCATGGTACACCAATACAGAGACTTGCTCTCTGTGAGGTCCAAAATGTCACACGTGGATGTGTGATTGTCAAACTGAATTACCGACATAATAAGAATCCCTATGCAAGCCTTCAGTTCTCTCAGGTCCAAGTCTCTGAGGGAATATTGCCCTTGTGATGGTATCGGCCCCTCAAAAGAGCATTCCGTAAGACAATCTCCACCAGCATCCATTCATCCAAAAAGAGCAAGAATATGTCGAACACTTTTCTCGCTCCCAACGTGGCAGAGGTAGAACCTCCTGGTTCAATTCTCATTGTAAATATGTGGGAGAGAGCGGGGTGTAGATCCTTATGCTAACTAGTACTATCATAACCTTGAACTCTATGTGCGTCAATACGCAGAATAGGGGTCCTCCTGGCTAGTTGGATATCAACACCCTGTTCTTCCTATTCCACTCCTCCACGAGGGTGAGCCGCTAAGATGCAGGTGGACCAACACATGAGGTTCATGGATATGGAGATGTTGTTGTCGTGGTACTTGCTATCACAACAGGAAAATATCTACTATTCCCTTCATCTCCATCGTCGTCTCCACCTCCCATGGGAGACCTTTCAAGGTCATATGCATCCTCATCTTCTTCCCTCGCCTCTCTCTCTCCAACTGAGTAATGCCAAGTTCCTCCTCCTTGCCATCCTCAAAGATGTTGACAACTTCCAAACTGTCATCAATATCACCATGTAACTCCATTAGGAGTGAGTTCATAGTATCCATCCCCAAAGACACTTGCCTTGTGGTTTTTATTGAAGAAAACTGCCAAAAACATTAAAAATGAAAAAAATTGCATTTGAGGAAAAATTGACTAAAAGCCAATATGCAGCATCGCAGCCAAACCTACTGACACACACTTAGTAGGAAAAATCATCCATCCACAATTTTCAACAATAACACCCTATCTAAGAATCAACTCTATTGCAGAAAAACTTTGACTTTTGTCAACTTACCTGATCTAGGTTTCTTACGGTTGACCTCGACCCTGAGCATTTTCAGAAAATTTAAAAGCAGAGGAGCATGACTGTAATGTGTTTTGACCCAACCGTGGGTGGTCAACTGCAGGTCCTCTGCAGGTCAATCACCCTCAAATCCATGACAGCTGGTGATTTATGCATTAAAAAAAAAAACCTGTTTCTTTTTTCTATTGCGTGAGGTCGAGCTCAACCCAATACACCTATTAAACATGAAAGAATGAATAAAAAATTCGTTTACAACTTTGCACAATGTCTCAAAGAACTGCTTGCCCCAAATGCTGGACTAGTTTTTAGAGTTAGGAATTATGGTGACCACTTACAATGTCAGAAAAAGTGGTTTAAAAAAAGAAAAAAAAACTATTTCTTAATATGGGGTCATTACCCATCATGTATTGGATAATGAATCTTTTCATCCAGTGCAAGTCGGCAAATCCCTTACAATGGCTGCGAAAAAAAGCTAGAATCCTGTCGAGTATTGCAAGGCAGACCTAAGTGGTCAGGCTATTTCTGTGTTATTATCATTAGGAAAAATGGCTTCAACGGGGATAATATCCTAGTATGGAAAAGGGACATAGAAATATCAAATTGATTATATATGAGATTTAATGAATCGAAAAGGGAAAATATGGTAAGATCAGTATCAATGTTAAAATAGATCTGTCATATAAAAACTATGAAAAGAGATTTATTGTAACCTGTAATAATAATAATAATAATAATAATAATAATAATAATAATATTGTTTTAATTATCTAATTTTTATTATATTCTTCATTTTGATTACTATTATTTTAGTTATTATAATAATATTAACAGTATCATTAATAATAACTATATCAATAATAATAATAATAATAATAATAATAATTAATTAACATTATTAATAACCTGAGTAAGGCATGGATAGATACAAGAAAGCCTTCGACGTGATATAACACTCATGGCTGATAGAAGGCTTAAAAATATATAGTGCAGAGGACAACATATCATCCTCATAAAAAATACAATGCAAATCTGGTAAACTATACTTACATGTTCTGAATAAATGGCTTGCAGAGGCCAACATCAGGAGAGGAATCTGCAAGGGGACTCGCTATTCCTACTACTCTTCATAGTAGCTATGATTCCCATGACAACAGTGCTGAAAAAGACTGAAGTTGGGTACCAACTGAAAAGGAGGCAGAGGAATAACCCATCTGATGTTCTTGGATGACATCAAGCTGTTCGGTAAAGATGCTAAGAAAATAGACAGGCTAATCCAGATGGTAAGAATTGTATTAGGATACATCAAGATGGAGTTTTGAATAGAAAAGTGTGCTCTGGGTAACATAGAGAGGGAAAAGTAACAAGGACTGAAGGGATAAATCGGCCAGATGGATATGCCATCAAGTTTATAGACGAAATAGGCTATAAATACGAGGGGGTTATAGAAGGAGAAGCAATAAAATACTAAGAGATGAAGGAAAAGATTAGAAGAAAATACTTGAAAAAAAAAAACAAAAAAAAAACAGCTACAATAAATTCAAAGCTTAGCTCTAGAAATATTGGCAAGGCTATAAACACCTGGGCAGTGCCAGTTATCAGGCACCGTGAAGAAGGAAAAGGACTCGTCAGTATAGAAGATTGTGTCAACATCAAAAGTAAAACACTGGGACAATACTTAGGACCAGTGAAGGTGAATGGCTAAAAAGTAGGTAGTAGGATGGCCAGGGCACCAGCCACCCATTGAAATACTACCGCTAGAGAGTTATTGGATCCTTTGACTGGCCAGTTAGTAGTACATTGGATCCCTCTCTCTGGTTACGGCTCATTTTACTTTGCCTACACAAACACCGAATAGTCTGGCTTATTCTTTACACATTCTCGTCTTTCCTCATACACCAGACAACACTGAGATTGCTACAATTTTTCTTCACTCAAGGGGCTAATTACTGTACTGTAATTGTTCAAGGGTAGAAGAGACTCTTTAGCTTTGGTAAGTAGCTCTTCTAGGAGAAGGACACTACAAAATCAAACCATTGTTCTCTAGTCTTGGGTAGTGCCATAGCCTCTGTACCATGGTCTTCCACTGTCTTGGGATAGAGAACTCTTGCTTGAGGGTGTATTCGAGCACACTATCATATCTTATTATTTTTTCTTCCTCTCGTTTTTTTGAAATGGTGTGTTGGGCAGGCTTAATAGAAGGACCAAGGGTGCCCAGTGGTTTATCAAGAGGTTGTCTTTTCCTTACCTGTTTCTTTTTCTTTTCAAAACCATCCCTACTGTCCTCCCTTCAATTGAAGTGGCTATCCTGAAGGATATTTAGCATTGCATGGTGTTTCTGCTCCGCCATGTTGACCAGTTTTTCCTAATTTTTTTTCTATAGTCTATGGATTTGATCAATCACTTTATTTATATTTCCTTAAAGCAGACTGTTTTTGTTATCATTCTTGTTAATTTAGTTGTTAAATATAATGTATCTTTTTCATTACCATCAATTCCTTGTTGTCTGAAGACATTTAGCAAAATCCGTGACCAGTACGCCCTAGATTTCATCAATGTCGTGTACTATATTGCAATATTCGGGGTCTTCATGCAAATATTCAAGACCTTACAGTTGCGTCCAGACAGTATGATATTCTTTTGTACTCAGAAACTTTGGTTTCTAATACGAGGCACTCATCTGAGCTCCTTATAACTGATTTTTAGAAGGTAATAATTTTGAAACGGGATGCCATTCCTAGGGCTAGGGGTATGGCGGTGTATATTAGGACTGAGTACCCTGCTTCTCATAAGTCCTGCTATAAATATGGATGTCATGAGATTCAGGTAATAAAAAATTGTGGCAGGCATAACAACTTCTATTTGTGTTCGATCTACCAAAATCCAGACATGGATGATTCTATCTTTGATTGTTTTCTTACCATTATGGCTAAGATACAAGAAGATGATAGAAAGACCTCTTTTGTCATTGTTGGCGATTTTAATGCTCACCATAAGAAGTGGTTAAATGTTGTTTATCCTACTGATCACCGTGGCTTAAGAGCCTTAGACTTTGCCTCTGAATCAGGTTGTGAGCAAATCATAAGTGAAGCTACTCACAGGTCTGGAACCTGCTTGGACCTCGCATACACTGACTCCCCTGGCATTGTACCAAGTAAGGTTAGTTCTCCAGTTGGGACATCTGATCATGCCTTGATTTCATTAGTAGTGAAGAGTGAGCAGCCTGTCCCTGATGTATCATACTTATGTAAGATTGATATGAAATCTCAAGCTGATTGAAATGGGAGTTTGAGTGATCTTTTGGGCTTGAATGAAAATCTAGTCAACATAATTGATAGGCGTATCCCTTCTCGTGTGCTAAGATTTCGAGTGAAGGACAAACCATAGTTGAATGATGATTGTAGACGTGCTTATTTGGAGAAGCAAGAGGCCTATCATCTTTGGAAGGGTATCAGATCAGATTTGACTTGGAATAACAATACTCAGCATAGAGCTTTTGCTGAGAGTTTATGCTTCAACTGAAAAGGAATATAATTTAACCATAAAAGAAACCCTTAAATCTGCACTCTTTAGTGTTAATGCAACAGTTCCTCCTTTACTTAAACCAGATAGCTCTGTCAATCACTGTCCATAGGAAAAGAAAACTCTTTTAAATTATTTGTTTGACAGTAAACAGAGTAAATAGAAACTTGATCTTCCTCTTTCTTGTTTTCCTGAAGGTAAACTAAGTAGTTTAGCTTTTTGATCTGGTGAAATTAAAGCCCTCTTGATGGACCTTGATGCTTATGGAGATGTAGACCCAAATGGTATTTTTCCTTTCTATTTTATAAAGACTGAAGATTTCCTATCTCCAAAGTTATCAGCTATTTTGCACAAATTTGCAAGAAAAGGAACTTTTAGCACTTGTTGGAGAATGATTACTGCCCAATTTCCATAATTCGCATATTATCTAATGTTTTTGAATGTCTTTTGGCAAAACGTCTCAATAGGTTTGCAGAAGGTATTCATCTGTTCCCTAGTTTGCAATTTGGCTTTCGTAGTGGCCTTGGAAAATCTCACAATTTCCAATTCCTTAATTGTGGCCAGGAAGCTCATATGATTGGCCTTGATTCTAGTGCTGCTTTTGACCGTGTTAGTCATGAGGCCCTTATTTTCAAACACAAACATTTGGGAGTGACTGGGTCGTTTCTTAGCATCATTGTTGAACTTTTAAGTAATAGATCGCAAACAGTTGTTGTTGATGATGGGTACCATAGTGAGTACAGGAATGTGATATCTGGTATTCCTCAGGATAGTGTTCTTGGCCCATTACTTTTCATACTATATATACATGGCATGTGGTTTTTCCTATAAAACAAGCTTGTTGCATATGTAGATGATGCTACACTCTTTGTATCGATTCCATCTCCTGAAAGTAGATCTGGGGTTGCTGAATCCCCTAATAGAGATCTAGCTAGAACTAGTACATTGTACAAATTATGGGGCATGAAGTTGAATCCTAACGAAACTCAAAGTATGATTGTGGTTCTCGACAGCAAATTTACTTATTGGAAACACATTAGGTCTCTTTCTTCATTTCCACAAAAAATGGCTAATTGAGAGAGTCTTTTAAGATTTTCAGTGATCAATTTATCTTGATGAAGTGTTTTAATTCTTTCATTCTACCTTGTTTCGAGTATTGTTCTCCTGTCTGGTCTTCAATTGCTGATTCTCATCTTAATTTGTTGGACAGAAACTTACGGTCTATTAAATCTCTTATACCAGATTTAGATATCAATATCTGGCACCATCGTTCAATTAGTTCGTTAAGCATGTTGCATAAGCTTTTTCATAATTCTGACCATCCTTTACATTCAGATCTTCCCGGACAGTTCCATCCTGTTCGTAATACTAGGCATACAGTTAATTCTAATAGCCAGGCCTTCTCTATCATGAGGCTCAATACTACACAGTATTCAAGAAGTTTTATTCCAGCTGTGGCCAAGTTGTGGAATGATCTTCCTAATCAGGTAGTTGAATCGGTAGAACTTTGAAAGTTCAAACTTGCTGCAAATGTTTTTATGTTGAACAGGCTGACATACGTTTTTTTTAATAGTTTATATATGGAATATCTTTTCTGATGTTGTTACTGTTTTCAAACTATTTCATTAATTGTTAATTATTTCTCATATCGTTTATTTATATCCTTATTACCTTTCCTCACTGAGCTATTAGTCCCTGTTGGAGCCCTTGGGTTTATAGCATCTTGCTTTTCCAAGTAGGGTTGCAATTTAACTAATGATAATAATAATGACAATAATAATAATAATAATAATAATAATAATAATGATAATAATAAATAGTGCATTGGATGAAAACTTCATAAAGGATGATGAAGACCCAGAAGTGTAAAGGGAGAGAACATGAGAAAAAGAAACTAAGGGAATGGGAAAGAAAACCAATGCATGGACAATTCCTGAGGCAAAATGAAGAGTTGGGCAGGAAAGAAACATGACAGCGGCTACAGAGAGGAAAGCTTAAAAAGAAAACTGAAGGGATGATAATGGCAGTGCAAGATTAAGGCCTATAGAATAAGATATATTCAACTAGCAATATTCAGAACTAAGACCTCGTCAAAGTGCAGTAAATGTATGGCAAAAGAAGAAATCATGAACCATATTCGCTAGTGAATGTTCAGCAATTGCTCAAAATCAACATAAGAAATGACACGATACAGAGGTTCCATTGGATTCTCTGTAGAAAATATCAAATGCAATGCAGCAATAAATGGTACGAACATCAACCTCAAGCTTTGGTAGAAAATGATCAGGCTAAACTACTCTGGGATTATAGTATAAGGATGGACAGGGTGATACAAGCACATTGACCAACAAGACGACGGAAAAAGTATCACTCATAGATATCGCAGTACCATGGGACGTAATAGTGGAAAATATGAGGAGAGAAAAATATTAAAGTACCAAGACCTGCGAATGGAACTGGGACGGCTATGGAATATGGAATAAGAATTGGTTCCAATAATCAAAGGAACACTAGGGGCCATAACTAAGTCATTGAAAAGGAATCTTGAGAAAGTAGGAATCTATATAGCCACATGATTTGTGCTTGAAACAGTAGATATTGACTAGTGAGGAAAGTGATGGATTCCTAAAGGCTGTGTCACACAGATCTTGCTGGTGAATTGCGACAGAATGGCATACAAAATTTGCCAGACATACCCAGTATTCATGATTCATGATGAAATGAATTGGCCAACCTCTGCACATGTTCCCAATGCATCCGCACTGGGTGTTTCTTCCGCTCCCAGATTTTTTAACTGCTCAAAATTTTAGTTGCGGACGGGAGTTCATAATACATTCGAATTTCATGCTCAATATTTTTGTATTTTAGACACAATACATCCGCTGTGTTGGGCCTTAATCCATAAATCATATGTACTTGCCTGTTGGTAGCGGAATGGGAGCGTATGTGTGGAAATTCTTTCCACGCTTTATTTTAGTCAACCCCGTTATTCCATTTTTTATTTTTTGTTTGTTATTTTTTGGGTTTTACGCATCTCTTTTTTCTTTTGTTTCCTTTGTAACCTTCATTATTATACCCTTAAATACTCATTGCTGCTAACATGTCCATCATTCCCCTGTAATGCTTTACCTTTCATCACCTCATTCTTCTGTAGATGATTTTATCTCATTTCCTGAGCTCACAGTACATTGTTTGGCGATGCAACTGACCGTCGACAATTTTTAAGAAAAAACAGCACTTGGTTGCGTTCTGTTTTCAGTCTCGGCCCAGCTCTCGCGCCGACAAGATCTCTCCAGCTTACTGAAGTTTAGCAGCACCGGACTTGGCAACACCTGGATGGGTGGACTTATATCCACTTAGTCACTAGGACCTCTCAACTTTGGTTGAAGAGGCCACATATAAGAAAAGAATCCGGTTATTTTCTTTGGCTTTATGCCAATGAAATAACCGTTTTTGACCACAGTGACTGGCTCAATTTTCATCCAGTATGGCTGATGACGGTCATGACAGTCTCCGTACGCATAGAAGGAGCTTATACCCATCCTGGATTAATCCCTGCAAGAATGGGGCTCAGCAGTGCAAGTGCAATCGCTGCCTGAGGTACCAGAACTACAGGCAGCAGCTAATAGACCACATAGGGATCAAAGTCAGGGACCCAACGGTGCTCTCCCACAGGAAGACATGCAGTTGCTTTCAATGTTATAGCCTGGTACTCGAGAGCATCTACCACCTCCTACAAAGGAAGCAGAGGCCAGGATACATGGACATACCATCCTACCCTCCACAGCCACCTTATCCAAATATTTTCCAGAGAAAATACCGGGTGCAAGCACGGTACAAAGAGACAGTCTCTGCACCCAGTTGCAATAACTCTCTCCCCTTTGAACGGGACTGTGACTGCCAGTCATGCATGTATGCTATCTGGAGCAACACTGTAGGCCACAGCTCCATCACTCATGCTAAACCAGCTATGGACTCCGAAGCTGCCAGTAACACCCAGCGAACAGAAACTCCGGAACCACTGGACAACGAAGACCCACCTATCCCGGAGCCACCCACCCCATCTCCGGCACCACCTGTCCAGAAGACATCCGAAATAATGGAAACAGAGGACGCTCCACTCACCGCAACCCCGGAACCTGAGACCAACGTTTCAGCCATGGCTCTAGACATGACTGAGGACAACCAACCACCGCAACTAGCAGAAATGCACCCAGAGGATTGCAACTGCACACCATGCCTCTCACAGCTCCTAATGGAAGCTCGGGCAATCACCGAGAACGACCCAAGCTTAGACCTGAACTTGGCCGCTGCTGAGGAACCTACTCAGGAACCACAACCACCTGTCAGCCAACCCAAACAGCTTGCCAAATTCAAGATGGCAGCTGTAGAAGGCTCACCGTCATATGCAGCAGTTGCTGCTATTGCCACTGCCAACCCTGGCATCAAGATCACAGCCAGGGCCAACCTAAAAGGGGATTTAATTATATCCCCGAAGGACCTCGCCAGCGTCAACATCCTCCAACAGGAACCCTCCCTGACCCTCCTGGACCCCGAGAAGAGACTCAGACAGGCAGTGATCTATCGGTTTCCTGTCAACATGCCACTGTCATTCGTTACCGACTGCAGCAATATTGCAAAAGCCGAGAGGAAGCTTGACCACCGCAAACTTCCCACCAACGAAGTAGCAGTCACCTTTATTGGACAAATCCCTAAGGCACTGGATTTGGGCCTCTGGGGGAAGTTTCCCATCAGAAGTCCAAAACGAGAACCACTGCCTTGTTACAACTGCCAGCGCTATGGGCACCATAAGGAAGAGTGCAGGAACCCTACAATATGCGGAGTCTGCAGCCACCGCCATCCCACACAGGACTGCATTGATGCACACCGAAATGGGATAAAAACCCAGGCAAAATGTCCCAATTGTGCGGGACCCCATCATGCATGGAACAAGAAATGTCCTGAATTCTTGAAGAGGCTACCAACCCCACTGGCAGCCCCACCGAACAAACCTGAGGCTGCACCAAGGCAGACACCGAACAAACCTGAGGCTGCACCAAGGCAGACACCGAAACCCCAACGGATTCAACGAACCAGGCCTCCCCGGCGACAATCCGAGGCTCCCCCTCCAGGAGCCCCTACTGCAGCCACGAACCAAGAACCTAGCACTATCGCTAGCCCAGCTGAAGAGCCAACCTCCAACGCTGTTCAATCTCCTCCCCAACCCCCAGCAATATCTTCCATCTTATCCCTGGCAGAGGCCCTGCCAGTGGATACCTTGATCCCCCTAGTACTGCAACTACTAGTCAAAGTCTGCTCCCTTGCTAAGACTCCCTCCTCTGTAATTCATTCCCTCCTCAGTCCCTTAGTTTCACCCTCCCCGGTGCAGAGATAGGCATCTATGCTTAAATCTGCCACTTTTTCCTACTACTCGAATTCTTCCCTCCTCTCCCAGTCTCTCCTACTTACTGGGACTTACTGCTATCAACACTTTTACCTACTACTGAAACCTTTCATTTCGGCTCCAAGTGGTCCTGCTTCTTGGTCCGCAAGGTCATGCTCTTGGTGCTGAGCGACCACACTGGCAACCACGCTCAAGGGGCTGAGCAGTTGCAAGATCAATCTTTGCCAACCTGGCGACTATGCTCAAGAGGCTGAACAGTCGCACCTGCAGCTACGCTCAATGAGCCTGAGCGGCTGCAAATCCAGACATGAAAGACTGGTACTGCTGTGACACTATTGCCTACTTAGGGCAATAAATACTACGGGCTGCTACGCAAAAGCCCGTGTCCAGCAGTAAGGCTGGGCAATCTTTTAACTTACTACCTATTTTTTGCGTTTGATCACCTACGGGCCGACCAAGAGAAAGGCCCGTGCCAACAAGAAGTGTTGGCTTTAATACCCCAACAACAACAACATGCGTTCTGTTCCAAATGCTCTTGAAGCTTTGGATGTTTAACCACAATTGGTTTGTATTTAAGTAACTCTTTAATTTACGTAACTCATTGATCTTAGCTTATTGCTATTTACATCTCAGTACCTATTTATAAGTCTGTTTAGCTAGGATTGTTTTCTGTGTTATTGAACATCACTAAACGCCACTTAATTTTTTTGTATGTATATTAATTTTTGTAAACCAGACAGTAGAATTTCTTTATAATTACTTTCCCCTGGAGTTTCAAGAATGATCCTTGTATTTATAAAAAGCACACTTCAGCGAAACACATACTCATGAAAATTTGAAGAAGAAGGACTCGACCTGCTTGAACCTGCTCAGCGCTGGGAGGAAGAAGCGTGTGAGCGGCCCACTTAAAAACCAGGATCCAGGAAGGGTGGAAGACGGACGTAGATATAGCCTCTTCATCCGAGTCGTCGTTGTGGTATAGGCGTTGGTTCGACTACCTGTTGGTCAACCATTTACTAACCAACAGTATGCCTTATTTTGTGCCATTATTCAAACGATAGGACTAAGAAGACAAAACACGACTGTGCAGAACTGAAGATGCACCGTGTTGTTAACAGTTTTCAAGATGCTTCCACTTCAATCAACCCTCAAGAGCGTGAGTACAAATTAGCGGTGCTCAACCTTGGCCAAGGAATTGTCCCCTCCTTTTTTTTTCTAGCCTTTATTTGACGATGTGTACATTTAGCTAGGAAGTCATGTTCAAACTGTCTGGTTTAATCATTCGTGTCGTGTCCATTAACATAAGTTGTGTTCCCGTTCCCCTCTATAAAGTTTGAAATTTTATTGCCCGAGAGGAATGTGTTCAAAGTAGTGAGTAGAACTTTTGGTATTATTTCAGTCACCATTTTTACTTTCATTGGTTGATTAATTATTTGATTATTGATTTACATTTAATTGATTTGACCATTTTCTTAGCATTTTTTCATTTTTCAAATGCCATGCGGTCTTTATTCAAATTTCAATTAGGTAGTTTTGCTGGTTTTTTCCTGCGTCAGTTAGGTGAAAATTCCTGTTGTACTTTATGGAAATAAACGCCTTTTTTAGGTTAAAATTATTAATTGTTTTTAACTTGACCTTTACATTTTGAAATGACTAAATGAGTTATCACATGAGGTGGGATATGACTTAAGGGTAAGTTTATATTTACATCAATCTAAAGCTATCGGTGTCAATCCTTTATTGTAATGTTCTACTGTATTACCTCCCGGTGGTCCTTAGGACGTTTTGACTTTTACAGTATTGCTCCCCCTAACTCTTTGTGAAACTGTCGTTAACGTAACTGATTCAGTCCAACCACACTTGATTGGGATTTACTATTCTGCGCCCTGGAGTAGCGTCTGAACATCAAGGTGATATCGGTGCCGACAGTCCCGGTATAGAATAATCTTTGGACTTAAACGTGTGTAGGGAAAGCAAACCGTCTTCGTTGCGGTTCTCTAGTTTGTCAAGTGTGAGAGTGTTGGCGCTCTATCCTTCAGGCTCGGGTCCGGAAATCAGAAACGGGGAGGCCTTTCCCGGAATTATTTCCCACAGTATGTATCTATACTTCGAATTACTATGAATTATAAGAATGCATTCCAAATACATAGCGTATTAATTTGCAAACCAATAGCGATTGAATAATCGTAACCCAAGATCATATACAAAAGTGTACCAGAACTGCACTCACGTCTATTGTCATTCATCGTAACATATTTGCGAAAGGGGATGTGAATATCGTGTATATTTTTTTCAGATGTATTTCCATGGCTGTCTGGGGTGGAACTAGCATGGTATATTTAGTCTTGAAAAATTCAATGATATTTCCATCGTTCATTAAACGGATTTTGAGCGAAGCGAAAAATCTATTTTTGGGTGAGATGGCCATGTCGTCCTGATGGAAGGTTCCTTCAGTAGCTTCCTTTGGATATGTATAACTACTAAAATATTCCCAGAGAATTAAACTAAAGGTTTTCACAGAATTCTAACTTCTGGAGTGAGTATTCTAAGGGCTAACCCTTTAGAATATCGTATATCAACAGGGGACGCATGCATTAACACGTCACATAGCCATCTGCACCCCACCTAGCGTTTACGCTTCACGGGGGAAATGTGGGAGGTAACTGAGGTGCCATTCCAAAGATACCCTCCCTTTGTCACTGTTACGATACTCGCAGCTGCGTGACGTCACGTCCGCCCGCTTCAATTCCATTCTAGCGATAACCAGCCTCCACGATACAGTACAGCAGGGAGGGGCCTACTAGGCTGAACTGGAACAGTTGGGCGGGTCCATCAGGACGACATGGCCATCTCACCCAAAAATAGATTTTTCGCTTCGCTCAAAATCCGTTTTTTGGGCTCAAGCCATGTCGTCCTGATGGAAGTGTACCAGAGAATTATTGTATCGTGGATTTGTTTCCAATTTAAGTGCCTGGTACTCCGAATAAACGTTCCGTGGTCTGGTGACCAAGAGACCGTGACATCTCCGTTTAATGTCACTACCAGAGGCATTACAATGACCTGGCGTCCCGCCCCCCTGGCGAGGAAGGTCCTAGTAGGACAAGAGGAACATCTCGAAGTAATCTGACAAAGAAAGACTCACCTGGGTAAGAAATCGTGTCGGTCTCAAGACAGAGCAGAAAGGTAAGTATTTGTGTAGGAACAAATTTATACCATTAGGTGAGTACATAAGAGATAGTAGGAATACTAATCATAATAACTTTAGAATAGGTTCAGTAAAACGCGAATAGCAATATATTTTCATATAGAATTAGGAGCGAAAGAGATGCATGTTGTAAATAAAATAAACATTTTATTTGAAATTTGCATGGAAATATGAAAATTTATGTACAATAACAAAATACAATAATAGACATAGATATGGTAAAGGCTGGTGGTACAGAATCTGAAAGGGAAACAATCATTTCTGTAATCACTAGTTCCCGAGGAACGTCAGTCTTTTAAGTCAAGATACACTTCATGTTCGAGAACATGTGGCACACCTGTATGAATCTATGTCGTTTCACCTTGGCAAAGGACAGTCCATTAGTGACACTAAGTGTCCCTTGAAATCACTATGTAACGCACTAGGGTCAACACAGGCACCCGTTTGAGTTAAAGTCCCGAGAAAACTCACTGTCCTACGCAGCACTAAACAGCAGGTTTCATCACACTACCTGCTGCCATCACGGATCTCTTAACTTCTTGCACCTGCTTCGAATAGTGTTTGAAAAACACTCTGGGGGACTTCCAGCCTGTGAAGGATCGGAGGCTTTCGAAGTCCATTCCTTGGAAGAAATTTAGGGAAGAGGCGACTTTCCTAGGATCATGACCTGCGGGTGTACTGTCAGGATCCGCTCTGCGAATGAAGTAGGTGATTTTCGCTCTGAGTTGTTTTAGTGACAGGTCGCTGCCCGACGTTTCTCCTTTGAAAAGCTGTCCTCCACCAAAGTCAGAAGTTCTTCGAAGATAGACCTTAAGACTCTCCACAGGGCATAGAGAGACATCTTCCTTCAGGGGGCAGATTCTCCAAGGGCCCAATCTTTTGGTGGGAAGTTCATTTTTAGCGAGAAACGTGGGGTCGGGGAAGAGGGTAAGTTTCCCCGTGTCGGTGAACTGTATCTGGCCCTCTTCTCTTGATAAGGCCACTATTTCACGGACTCTGGCTCCCAAGGCGAGAGCAAAAAGGAAGATTACTTTCTGAGTCAAGTCCTTCAGAGGACAGGAATCATTGTCCAGGCTAGAGGCAAAATGAAGCACCTTATCCAGGGACCAGGTGATGGGTCTCTGGACGGAGTCTAGCACACGCCTTCGAAAGTTTATTAAAGATCTCGTTGGAGAAATCTATTTGGAAGGCGTATAGGAGTGGTCTGGTCAAGGCCGATTTGCAAGTGGAAATCGTGTTGGCTGCCAAGCCTTGTCCATGAAGGTGAATAAAGGACATGCAAAAATCTATAGAGATTTCCGAAGGATTTTGTGCCTTGACGAAGGATACCCACTTCTTCCAGGATGATTCATATTGTCATCTGGTAGACTTCGTTTTATATTCCTCTAGGAAGTCTAAGCTTTTCTTCGAGATCCCGAACTTTTTCCTCACGGCTAGGGAGAGAAAATCATGAGATGAAGATCCTTGACTTTCTTTGATGAAGCGAAGACAGTCGACTTCTGCACCTGTTGGGATTGAACTGGGCCCGGCAGAGGGATCAGTTTGGGCTGTAGCTCCAGGACCAGGGGGAACCAATTGCTCCGGGGCCACTTGGGAGCCACTAGGGCTGCTATCCCTTTGAAGGTTCTCAATTTTAAGAGGACTTTCAGCAGAAGGTTGGGTGGGGGGAACAGGTAAATCTTGGACCATCTGTTCCAGTCCAGGGACATGGCGTCCACTGCTTCCGCTTTGGGGTCCTCGTAAGGGGCCACATATCAAGGAAGTTGCTTGTTGTCGCTCGTCGCGAAGAGGTCGATCTGTAGTTCCGGGACTTGACGAGAGATGAAGGAGAATGATCTTGCGTCTAGGGACCATTCCGACTCTATGGGGTTTGTCCTCGATAGAGCGTCCGCCGTCACATTGCGGAATCCTTGTAGGTGAACTGCAGACAAGTGCCACTTCTTCCTGTCCGCCAGGCGGAAGATGGGTAGTAACACCTGATTTAGGTGGGGCGATCTCAAGCCCTGATGATTGAGACATCTGACTACCACCGAGCTGTCCAAAGTTAGACGGATGTGTATCGAAGGACGCGGGTATAATTTCTTCAGGGTGAGAAGAACCGCCATGGCCTCCAAGATGTTGATGTGAAACGTCTTGAATAGGGGAGACCATGTTCCTTGAACCTGTCGTTGGTGGGAGTGGCCTCCCCAACCCTCCAGAGAAGCGTCCGTGTGGATGTTGAGCGACGGAGGTGGAGGTTGGAGAGAGATGGATCTTTTCAAGGTCCTTGCTTCTGACTACGGCCTGAGCAGGAAGCGAAGCCTATTTGGTAGGGGTCTCTTGAGGTCTCTTCGAGCGACGAATGCGTTTCGTCTCCAGACTCCTGAGGCATCCTTTAGCTGTGCTCATAGCACTGGGTTTGTCACTGAGGCGAACTGTAGTGAGCCGAGAACTCGCTCTTGCTGTCGTCTGGAGATCTGTTTGGATTTGAGAAGTCTTCTGACAGACCCTGCTATTTCTTTCCTTTTCTTTAATGAAATGGAAAGGCGGTGTGACTGAAGGTCCCAATGGATTCCTAACCATTGGAACTTCTGAGCTGGAGCGAGACGAGACTTCTTGGTGTTTATCTTGAAACCCAGATGTTCCAGGAATTGGGTTACTTCGCTGCAAGCTGTCAAATACCCTTCTGGCGAAGTCGACCAGACTAGCCAGTCGTCGAGGCAGGCCATCACTTGGACGCCCTGAAGGCGTAGCTGGTGGACGATCGTGTCTGCTAGCTTGGTGAAGATTCTCGGAGCCACATTGAGCCCGAAGGGCATGGCTCTGAAGGCGTAGCTTCTTTGATTGAGCCGGAATCCTAGGTAGGAGGAATCGTGGTGGTTCATTGGGATGTGCCAGTAGGCATCCGCCAGGTCTATCGAGACCGTGTAGGCCTTGCGAGGCAGTAGGGCTCTTATTTGTTGAAGAGTCAGTATCTTGAATTTGTGGTTCACAATGAACTTGTTGAGGGGGAACCAGTCGAGAATGACTCTGAGTTTGTCTGAGTCCTTCTTGGGAACACAAAACAGTCTTCCCTGGAACCTGGTGGACTTTACCCTCTTGATCCCCTTCTTGTTCAAGAGTTCTAGGACATATCCTTCCAGGAGGGGGGTAGAATTGGTGGAAAGTTGGAAGTGGTTGCGTCCAGCTCCAACCTAGTCCCTTCTTGATGATGCTGTGTGCCCAAGGATCAAAGGCCCAGCGATCCTGAAAGAGGCTGAGTCTTCCTCCCACCGGAAGCACTTCATTGCTTCTGGTTTCCCGAGGGTTTGCAACCTCGGCCGCTAGCTCCCCTTCCTCCTCTGCCCCTGGAGGGGCGGCGCGAGGAGTCTCTGCCTGAGCCACTACCTCTGGAACGAAAGGTAGTTGACTGACGCTCGTAGGCAGGGGTAAAGGCCGGTGATTGTGACACCACCGGTTGGGGGACCAACTGAAAGGTCTGTTGTGGTTGAGAGACCACTTGGGGAGTAGCGGGAGCCAGAAACTGGCGTTTTTGTTGACGCTGCTGGGGTCTTGGTTTGGAGGATTTGGAAGATTCCCTTTTAGGCTGAGGGCCGTCGTCCTGGGAGGATTTCCTTTTTCGCGACATGCCCCATTTGTTGAGAAGGTTCCGATTCTCAGAGGCGGTCTTGTCGACGATCTCTTTCACCAAGTCAGAGGGAAATAGATGTTTACCCCAGATGTTTGAGGAGAAGAGTTTCCGGGGTTCGTGTTTCACTGCCGCGTTGGCAAACACGAACTCTCTGCAGGTTCTTCGGGACCTGATGAAGCTGTATGGGTCCTTCATCACAGTCACAAGGTGGGTTTTTGCCAGAACCATATAGAGGTCTGGGGCCCTAACGTCCCCAGCCATGACCTCAAGCTGAATCTGGTGAGACAGGTAGGCAGCCAGTCTCTCCTTGGTCTCTTGCTCCCGACGAAGAAGGTGGTCATTCAATTTCGGGAGGTCCTCGTTAAACTGACGTCCGGCTACGTCAGGGTCCAGCTTCCCTACCGTGAAGGAGTACTGGATATCTTTCCAGAACTTGTCGTCGGGGGGAAGGGCAAGGGAGAGGGGCCTACACTCCTCCAGGGTAGGACAGGGTTTTCCTTCTTCCACTGCCTTCATGACCTCATGGAAGGCTTTTTCCACAAAGGGGAAGGATGTGGAAGAGGGAGCAAGAAAGGACGGGTGCTTCTTGCTTAGAGCCGGCATTTTCGAATTGGTAAAGCCGTGGCTCTTCAGGCAATCTGCCAGTAAAGCTTGGGCCTTTGAGTGATCAAACACGATCACCTCCTTAGGCTCAGTCTCCTCCTTGGAGGCCGGTTCGGTCTTAAGTCGGACGTAACAGTCCGAGTAAGCCTCGAAGTTCGGGAAGAATTCCACTTCTTCCAGGAGGATAGACCCTAGTTTGTCGTTTATGAATATTTTGCCAGTTGTGATTGGCATATGCTCAGCGTACCTCCAGGGGTTAGACTCTGAGCAGGAAGGAAGATCCTTAACCGAGATCTTCTTCGGTTGCCTCAATTCCAAGAAACGACTGGTAATCTGGGCGGAATGCTTACTAAGCCTTTCGCCCATTAAGGCCGCCAATACCCGGATGGCATCTTCGGTGGCAGGCAGCATGGGCTGCGGTGCGGCGGAGGTAGAGGGGACTGGCTCCTCGGTCACTACAGGAGCTGCCGAAGGTGGAGGAGCAGCCTCGCTCTCCAAATCAAAGTATTCCACCTGTTCCTCTTCTTCCTCCGGATCCTCGCCCATGAGGGTCCTCTCGGTGTCGTCGGACACGTCCGACATCTTCTCCACCTCGTCTAGACTACACTTGCTAAGCGTAGTCTCGATGTCCTGTTCAACGGGCACTTGAACTAATGGGATCTGATCCTGGGGGACCACAGAATCTGCCGTCGCTTTCGGAAAAAGGATGGCCCTCATCCTTTCGTTGGGGAGATACGGTCCGGCAGCATTTTTCTGGAAATCGCGTACCCACCTGCGCAGTTTCTCTCGAGCATTGTCCCTGGCTTCTAAGGACGGGGGGTTGTCAAATCCCTCGTCAAGGAGGCCTTTGCAGACTGGGCAGGAGACTGGATCCCAGTATTTAAGGTTGCCCTTCTTTGCCGTACAGGGGGCGTGAGTCCGACACGCACCATGCCCGTGAGAGTCCAGGCGGCGAACCGAGCAGAAGGGGCTTTCACGTTTCACATACTCCTCCTGTAAAAGAAAGAGAACATGAGTACATGGAAATAGAGTCATGACTTACATTACTCTTAAATTAAGATTCCTTAAATTAATTCTTAAACTTAAAATTGTGTTATGTGAGCTCCAGATAGGTGAGCTAGAAAAGAAGTAGGAAGACACATACTTGTGAATCCCGTCCAGCCAGGTACCGCGACCTTTTCTGCTGGCAATTCCTTAGAACTTGAGGTTATAGGAGAGGGAATGGTATCCCTATGGAGAAGCCAGACTAGGCTTCCTTATAAAGGAATTATCTGCAGGGTAGAGAAGGTCTGAGATCGCTCAGAACTTAGATTATGGAGGGGAAATAGGATAAACCCCTCAATATTTGGGAAGGTCCCAGTAAGAGACTGCACTGAGAAGCACAGAGTATGCTGGAAATATTGTGTGGTACATTCATACAGTTCAGACACTGTCTTCAGGGTATAAGACAGCAAAGAAGGTCAGTCTGGCTATATGGATGTATAGGTCGACTGTCGGCACGGGGCCGGCAGCCGGGGGGAAGGGGTGCTTGTCCCTGGAAGCCGTGGTGCGTTGCTGGCAAGCCGGAGGCCTGGTCCGATGGGGTGAATCTGTCAAGGCTATGAACTGAGTAGCAGAGAGGTAGGAACCACTTACAGGGGCGACCACCGGCACGGCGGCAGGTCTCCGGCAGGGCGGAGTGCCGGCTCCCGGCGTTGGTGAACCTAACTGGGTACATAAGATGGAAGGTGTCTGAGAGGCCGGCGGCAGCCCCAGGCAGCCGGCAGCGGCGGCGGCGGCCCCCGACAGCCGGCAGGGTGGCGCCATGGATGGTCCTCAGACAGGAAGTCCTATGAAGTAGGAAGGTCACCGGGTGTGCTGGCGACTAGCGGCGGCAAGGGGCGGCGTCCCCCGGCAGCCGGCAGGGTGTTGCCTTTGGTAAACCTGAGATAGGAAGGTCCTATATAGTAGGAAGTTACCTGACGTGCTGGCGGCAGTCGCCGGCAGGCGGCGGGGGCCGCCGGCAGGCGGCGTCGGCAGTGGACCAGCACCATGATAGGAGAGAGAAAGAGAAGGAGGGAAGGTGGAAGGGTAAGACCGATACCCAACCGGCTTTCCTCCGGAAGGAGTGTACTCATGATAGGGGGGGGGCCTATCATCCCACGGCAGGGAGCCGGCAGACAGCCGGGTGCCCAAGTTAATCCAAGGGAGGATCAGAGAACACTCTAGACATGGGGGAGGGAGGGGGAGGGTGATCTCCTGCTGGTAGGGTGGCCGCTAACACATCCCCATAGTTCGGCTATGAGGGGGAAGTGTAGCAGAGCGGCCACCCAGGCAGGAGAGCGCAGCTTAACCTACCATTCTCCCTGAGGGGGAATTGTAGGACAGCGGACAGGGGTGGAAAGGCAAGCTTACACAAAGAATAAAGTGATGTAGGGGGGGGGGTGAGGGGGCAGAAGGGATCGCGACCCTAAAGCTCCCAGAGGGTGGGAGAATCTGTTTTCTATACTACCCAGGTAGGAGAGAGGCGCTCTCCAACCCTAGGGTAGGTAGGCTCAGAGTAGGAACAGAACTGGTGTACTGTCCTAAACTATAATAAAACAGAGACTCCCAAGGCCTAACCTAAACCAGGAGAACTCTTCCTAGATTAGGTGAGGCTGGGGATGCATATCGCTAGGCTACAGGAGGAAGGGACAAGTCCCAACCAAGAGTAGTCTAGGGGGGAAGGGCTAGGGTCCCCCCACCTTCAGTCTATACCCCAGGGGAAAGACGTTCCTTAGGGGTGGACTGGGATGAACGATAAATACTCTGGGGTTCTGACCGAAATCCCCCCATACACTATGGGAGGGAAGAGGGAAGAACTACCTAACCTAACCTACCCGAAGTGTTTCGGGTAAGGGGCTAGCAAATGCAAGGCTACCCAGAGGGAGATAAGGAAGCATACAAAGATCCCAGCGTTGGGTTAGGTATGGCCTGGTTGGACCAGGCACCGTTCCTTGTATGGTTCCTCGAAGGCGAAAATATGTGCAACATGGAATCTTGTATATGTTTAAAAATGCCTAAATCTTCATAAAATAGCACTAGGAACACTCATATGCAGAAGTAAATATGAAAACTAGGCTGCGGCCTATGCTAGGCTTAAAGGCTAGTATGGGGTCAACTGACCACAACGGCATAAATAAACTATTCCTAAAATTGAAGATTAAATAACTTAAGATAAATTTAGTTATAAGGCCATGAAGGCTAGCTGGTTAACTAAGCCTATATCTTCATTAACATAACACCAGGAACACTTATTATATCATGCTGAAGCAAACATGAACACTAGGCTGTAGCCTATGCTAGGCTGAAAGGTTAGTATGGGGTCGGCTAACTAAGATCGCCAAGGACCACTATCGGCATAATATAACTTATTCCTAATAATGAAGACTAAATAACTAAAGATTTATCTCAGTTAAAAGGTCGGGGAAGGCTGTTCTGGCTAACTAAATAATGCATGCAAGCGAACAGCAGCACCGTAAATGGCGACCCGAGGCAAGGCACAGCTCGGCCACAAAACACAAGATTTTAGCGTAAAAAATCGTTACTCGACGGCCAGAGCTTGTTTAAACAATACAAGAACCTGGTACTCAACTTTCCAGAAGAAGGCGAAGCAGAAGGCTGAGGCATCTTGAAGGATGCACACAAAATATAGCGATAAAAGGGAACAAACCAAAGGGCGTTATCGCTACTAGAAGGAAATTGAAGCGGGCGGACGTGACGTCACGCAGCTGCGAGTTTCGTAACAGTGACAAAGGGAGAGTATCTTTGGAACGGCACCTCAGTTACCTCCCACATTCCCTCGCTACATCTCCCCCGTGAAGCGTAAACGCTAGGTGGGGTGCAGATGGCTATGTGACGTATTAATGCATGCGTCCCCTGTTGATATACGATATTCTAAAGGGTTAGCCCTTAGAATACTCGCTCCAGAAGTTAGAATTCTGTGGAAACCTTTAGTTTAATTCTCTGGGAATATTTTAGTAGTTATATATATCCAAAGGAAGCTACTGAAGGAACCTTCCAACAGGACGACATGGCTTGAGCCCAAAAAGTACTAAATAAAAACTCCATTTTCATTGCACTTTTATAAAAAAAAAAAAATATACAACTTCCTCATTTAAAAGTCTATTGAAATTCTGTTTTTAAAATATTTTTTTAATTCTTAATTATTCCTCATATTGTTTGTTTATTTACTTATTTCATTTCCTCACTGGGCTAGTTTTCCCTGTATGAGCCCTTGGGCTTATTGCATCTTGCTTTTCCAACTAGGCTGCAGCTTAGCTAATAATAATAATAATAATAATAATAATAATAATAATAATAATAATACAGCTATTTTCTTCATAAAATGATTGTACGATGTCAACGGATGATTTCTATCTTGTGTACGCATTTTTGGGCTCAAGTCATGTCGTCCAGATGGAAGGTTCCTTCAGTAGCTTCCTTTGGATATATATGACTACCATAAATATTCCAAGAGAATTAAACTAAAGGTTTTCACAGAATTCTAACTTCTGGCGCGAGTACCCTAAAGGTTTCCCTCTAGAATATCAACAGGGGACGCATGCATTAACACGCCACATGGCCATCTGCACCCCACCTACCATTTACGCTAGAGTGGAGAGGATCTGAAATCATTCAGAACCTAGAGAAAATAGGGGGAAAATAGGGTAAACCCCCTTATATTTGGGTAGGTCCTGGCAAGAGACTGCACAGAGAAGCACCGAGTTTGCTGGAAAAATTGTACTGTACAACCGTACACCCCAGTCACTGTCTTCAAGGTATGAAATAGCAAAGATCAGTCTGGCTATACAGCTGTATAGGTCGACTGCCAGCATGGGGCCGGCAGCCGGGGGGAAGGGGTGCTTGTCCATGGAAGCCGCAGGAGCGTCGCCGGCAAGCCGGAGGCCGGTCCGGAGGGGGTGAATCCATCTAAGGCTACACACTGAGCAGCAGAGAGGTAGGAAACACCTATAAAGGCCACCGCCGGCACGGCGGCAGGTCGCCGGCAGGGCGGTGGCCTCCAGCAGCTGGCAGGCTGTCGGCGTTGGTGAACCTAGCTGGGTACATAAGATGGAAGGTTGTCTGAGAAGTCGACGGCAGCGGCGACAAGGGGCGGCGGCCCCCGGCAGCCGGCAGGTTGTCGCCTTTGGTAATCCTCAGATAGGAACATCCTATGAAGTAGGAAAATCCCCGGGGTGCTGGCGGCAAGGGGCGGCGGCCCCCGGCAGCCGGCAGGTTGTTGCCTCAGGTAATCCTCAGATAGGAACATCCTATGAAGTAGGAAAGTCACCTGGGGTGCCGGCGGCTAGCGCCGGCAGGCGGAGGCGGCAGTGGACCGGCACCATGATAGAAGAGAGAAAGATAAGGAGGGAGTGGGGAAGGGTAATGTCCGATACCCGACCGACTTCCCTCTGGAAGGAGTGCTCTCATGATAGGAGGGGATATGCCTATCACCCGGCGGCAGGGAACCGGCAGACGGCTGGATGCCTATGGTAATCCAAGGGAGGATCAGAGGACACTCAAAGAGGGGGGGGAGGGTAATCTTCCGCCGGAAGGCCGGCTACCAACACTACCTTATAGTTCGACTATGAGGGGGAAGTGTAGCAGAGCGGCCAGCCAGCAGGAGAGCACAGCTTAACCTACAATTCTCCCCGAGGGGGGAAGTGTAGCACAGCGGACAGGGGTGTGAAGGCAAGCCGACACAAAGGGATAGAGTGGGGGTAGGGGTCTGAGGGAGCAGAAGGGGTCGTGACCCTAAAGCTCCCAAGGGGTGGGGGAATCTGTTAGATGCTATACTACCCAGGCAGGAGAGAAGCGCTCTCCAACCCTAGGATAGGTTAGCTCAGAGTAGGAACAGCACTGGTGTACTGTCCTAAACTATAATAAAACAGAATCCCCCAAGGCCTAACCTAAACCAGGAGAACTTCTCCTAGATTAGGGAGGGCTGGGGAGACGTATTGCTAGGCCACAGGAGGAAGGGACGTGTCCCAACCAAAAGCAGTCTAGGGGGAAAGGCAGGGCCCCTCCACCTCCAGTCTCAGTCGATACCTAAAGGGAAAGGCGTTCCCTAAGGGTGGACTGGTATGAATGATAGGTACTCTGGGGTTCTGTCCGAGGTCCCCCCATAAACTATGGTAAGGAAGAGGGAAGAACGATCTAACCTAACCTACCCGAAAATATTTCCAGGTAAGGGGCTAAAATATAGCAAGGCTACCCAGAGGGAGGTTACCCGAAGGTAACAGGGGCCCCAACGTTGGGTTAGGGGATGTGACATGGATGGACCAGGCACAGTCCCTTGTATGGTCCCTAGAAGGCGAAAGATATGTGCAACACTGAATCTTGTATATGTTTAAAAATGCCTATATCTTCATTAACATTAACACTAGGAACACTTATTATATCATGCAGAAGTAAACATGAACACTAGGCTGCGGCCTAGGCTAGGCTGAAAGTCTAGTATGTGGTCGGCTAACTAAGAGCGCTGAAGAATACCATCAGCATAATATAACTAATTCCTATTAATGAAGACCAAATAACTAAAGATATTTAATTAGTTACAAGGCCGGGAAGGCTGTTCTGGCTAACTAAATAACACATGCGAGGCGAACAGCGGCGTCATAAAATGGCGCCTCCAGACAAGGCACAGCTCCCCCACAAAACACAAGATTTTAGCGTAAAAAATCGTTACTTTACAGCCAGAGCTCATTTAAACAATACAAGAACCTGGTACTCAACTTTCCAGAAGAAGGCGAGGCAGAAGGTTGAGACATGGCGCAGGATGCACAAGATAAAAGACGATCACTGGGAACAAACAAATGGTGTTGGGAGCTACCAGAAACGGAATGAGGACGGACGTGACGTCACACAGTACGGCGGACGGTTTGTTTACGTTGCGAGTACCGTAACAGTAACGAAGGAAGGGTAACTTTGGAACGGCTCCTCAGTTACCTCGCCACCTTTCCCCCTTGAAGCGTAAACGCTAGGATGGGTGCAGATAGCCATGTGGCGTGTTAATGCATGCGTTCCCTGTTGATATACGATATCCTAGAGGGAAACCTTTAGGGTACTCGCGCCAGAAGTTAGAATTCTGTGAAAACCTTTAGTTTAATTCTCTGGGAATATTTATGGTAGTCATATATATCCAAAGGAAGCTACTGAAGGAACCTTCCATCAGGACGACATGGCCATCTCACTCAAAAATAAATTTTTCGTGTCGCTTAAAATCCGTTTTATAGAATGGGGAGGTTTTCTCCAAAATGGCCGCCATGATGGCCACCAGACCCATGCGAAAAACTGTCCATTCTCAAAAACAATTACTTCTATCTGAAAACTACATGGGACTGAAACTGTTCAAAATACATTTCTACATCCATAACACACACTTTTGTACAATTTATTTCCAAATTGTACTTATATAAGGATATTACATATAATTAAATTGTTGAATTGGGTAATATAACGATAATTTTTAAAATAAAGTTTTACTTACTACATTATGTATTTTGATAACTAATGTGGAGTCAGCTGAACATATGTATTATAATATTCGATAAATAAGAAGTGAAATGGAATGGAAAAGAAGTAGCTAGGCACAAAAAGCCATGTACAGTTATCTATAATCTCCATGAATATGTCTATCAGATATATATATATATATATATATATATATATATATATATATATATATATATATATATATGTGTGTGTGTGTGTGTGTGTTTGTGTGTTTGTATGTTTATCAATAGCTACAGTACCGCATTATACAGGCCACGTTGGCCTTATTGGGCTATGCTTAGTTGGAACTATGCAATGGTTGGTACATGATCTATGTAAAATTAAAGGTACCAACTATGAAATGATGTAAACTGAGTAAGCAATCAATCAATCCTAGAGCAAACTGAAAATTCCTTTCAAAACTTATTTCAGGGTAAGATATCTGTAGCTTTCTCGTCCACCAATGCCTTTAGAGATAAAGTGTGCATAACTGGTCATATATACCACTATTTTTGCAATTGCTTGAATTTTCATAAGTACAAAATCTTGAGTGTTTTACCGAGTTAATTTTGCATTCACGTGAGTTTGGTTTGTAAAGATCTTGCAATTACCCGGGTAATAATTCAAGGAACCCTTCCTGTCTCTTCTTCCCCATATCTATAATGACATGGATCATGAATACTTGCATCATTCTTTAATAAACATACTTTATAAGAGAATTTGTGGAATAACGGAAGATGATGATTATTAGCTTTCATAAGTTTTCGGACATTATAACTCTGAAGGATAATCACTGTATCATGAAAATGGTTAATTTGTGAATAAATTGCACAAAACCAGATTCTCAGTGTGTAGAAATGCGTTTTAAACAGATTCAGATCCCTGAAGTTTTATCAAGAAACAATTGTTCTTGAGATATAGTCAGTTTTTTACATGGATCTGGCGGCCATCTTGGCGATCATTTTGGAGAAAATCTTCCCACACTAGAAATGCGCACCCAAGCTAGAAATAATCCGTAGACACCATACAATCATTTTATGAAGAGAAGAACTGTATACACTTCAGTGCCACAGTCAACTTCCATGTGGCTCCTAGACTAACTTTTCTAGATCTACGAACTATCATACTTTAATAACACTTGATTGACACGAGTAAAGTAATCTATAGCAAGGATAATTTAAGAAAGGCCATCTCTTTAATTCAAGTCGTAGAAGAACTAAGCAGTCTAAGCACAATACCAGCTGAATCACGTTGGTGGTTAACACAGGCCTGTGCACTTCATGTGTTGCACTTCAATATGCAACTTCGGTGTTCACCTCACACCATAGTTGCAATGGCGCTGACTGGCCTCCATGGTCCCAGTGTCAAACCATTTGGACCGAGTTTTATAATTTCAAATATCAGTTGAGCGCAACATTCCAAAAAGTTGTCAATAGAAGACACATGTTTGTATAGACAAGAAAGTAAAAGGCAATAAGGGCAGTAATGAAAACGCGAAGGCACACCTAATAAAATTGCCCTGTACAGTATTTGGATTAATGAGTCTTTTCCAATGACACAGTCAGCAGTTATCTGTTCGTCCCTTCTCACTTGTCATTACATGCTAGAAATTATTTTATATTTATCTTTCATTATAGTATGCGTATAACATTCATTGCCTGTAAGCCTAGATCTTATTTGACTCGGCCGATAATGGCTACAGTCTTTATACATCGCTGATAACTCATTACACAATGTAAAGATTCTTGATTGGAAAAGGATGAAATATGTGATGATACGGCAAGTTATAGAAGTTTATATGACGTTCGATTTATATTTTCACACACATACAGAGATAAGAAGAAATTATAATGACTACTATAGAATAAGGTTGAAAATATTAAACTAATCATTTATGCTAAAGCACTGCACAACATTAGATATGACAAGGTAGAAACTTTTAGTTTAGTAGTACGAGGTCACTGTTGGCCAGCACATTCCAAATTCAAATCCACTTCAGATTTTATAAGGTAAAGGTACTATAGCAGTAATAAAAGTGAAGCTAAAAATCTGATTTCCGTTCATGACAGTATATGCTGTGAAACGTCTCATTACCTAAAAGGTGCATTTGGTTGCATCATCAAACTAAAATATCATCTCAAATTACAATGTCATCATTGAGAATATAGAAGAGTTTTTAACACATCTTGAAGGTTCTCTTTGCGATGAGTGGAGTCATTTGGCGTGAGGCAATAACCGTTGTAGAATACCTTAACCTAAACGTTAATGTCTGTAACATATTTCTCTGCTTAAATCATCCTAAAGGTGCAATTTAGAGCTAAATGTGTCCAGTAAGGCTGTTTGAATTGGAAATAGAACTGTAGAATTGCATGCTGTCCCATCTTGTTATATGCTATCATGACATACCACAAGACAAATACTTGATCACATCACCACAATAATCAAGGCCGAGCAGTATCACTAACCCAAAAATTTGTCTGTGATATTTAATAGTTAGGCGCAATGTTTTCTAGGTGTGGATATCTGAAGTTCCACCTTCTCATTTTAAGGGCTTTTAAAAAATAAAGAATACGGATAATGAACCTGGCACTAATGCTGACATAGGGGTACTTTCTTAGGTTTGCCTAGATTACAACTATCGATGGCCACTGGTTAGAACATTCAAGTGAATGATATGAGGCATAAAACAAACTTTAACTTTATTCCAGGCTACAAACATCTAAATATGTATAAAAAAGGATAACAGATTTGAACTTGTAAAGTTTCAAAGCAAAAAAAGTGAACCATATACCTGTAGTTATTATATTGGTCATTCTGACTCCATTTGGGTACACATTATGTTCATAAAGAAATAACCACACTGTAAATCAGAGAACACTTCAAATGAATAAAAAATCCCTAATCATCGTTCAGAGATTAATGATGCAAGGATACCACTGAAACTTTTACAATAAACAGCATAACACCAGCAAGATGTAGAAATTCTACATCTTGCTGGTGTTATGCTGTTTTTCAAAAAGTTCTACAAAGTCTTCCATGTTGAAACTTTGAGCTTGTGTTTGTTAATTTCAAGGAGTGTCCTGTTAAGGAGGACACCCTTGTGTCACCCTGATATTCTTTAAGTAACCATTTATGAACCATAGAAAGGAAAAGTTACTTCCCCAAAAAGCTGATGTTCGGTGGAGTACCAAAGCTATGTTGATCAGTTTCAATAGGTCAGGGAATACTCCTTTGTATTGATACATAAAGGCATACAAATCCATGAGGCCAATTGCAGTAATGACAGTTTCTGATTTCCGGTTAATTGGTCTTCCTAAAATGAAGAAGAATCTTCATGGTATTGGTTAACCTCGTGTTGCAAAATATTTATATTCAGGAAGATTGAACTTCTATAGTCTAGTGCTAACGTTGGTTTCAGCAAAAATTGCTATAACTGTTGAATCTGAAATAGAGTTCTTCGGAGCTGATCTCTCTCTCTCTCTCTCTCTCTCTCTCTCTCTCTCTCTCTCTCTCTCTCTCTCTCTCTCTCTCATTATATACAGTATACTGTATATATATATATATATATATATATATATATATATATATATATATATATATATATATATATATACTGTATATATATATATATATATATATATATATATATATATATATATATATATATATATATACCTAAGAGCAAGAGTAGAAATATGAATGTCCTAAAATATCCACTTCCATCTCTACCTCCACTACTGGATAGTGTGTGTTGCAATAATTACGGTAACACTTTATTTGAATAACATTAAATTAAATCAAAACTCTTTATTCCATCTATGAAAATGAGTATTATAAATTTTACATACATTAAAGGATACAATTGAATCTATAATTGATTAGAAAAATGTTTACATTGAGACTGTACATAGAACAACATAAATGACACTGAAATCAGAGCAATCTTCATGTTAATATAGCACCATAATAACAGTAAAGTTATTTGACTGGATAATTATGCAGATAATACAATTTCTATCATCATTTAGCAATAGATTACACAATAGAAATTAGATAAACACAATTTCATTGTTACATTACAAAATAGTAATCTAAATATTACCTACAAAATAGTAATCTATATATTTGCAATAAAACTACATGATAGAAGTCTAAACAGTATATATGGCTTCATTGTACAATTAAAAATTTTATGAACTCTATATGATCCTTGTCCATAAAATGTTAAAATAAAGATAGAAGCGCTGAACTATATTTTTAGTCACACCATAAGATTTAAGTTTGTTTTAAAAACTTCCAAAATAACTGGGTTTTTTTATATTGGACAGTAAACTATCACACAGATGGGGACCTTTAATTCTTGCCTGACATTCTACCCTGGTCGTATTAAGACCTTCCAAGAAGCTGATCATCTGTGTTTAACATCCAGTTGGGGATTATTGCCTTATCCTTTTAAACATAAAGGTGCAAATTTCATATGAAGACCTTCCTCCTCTTTTCAGGCAATAATTTTTATTTATATAAGGAGATGTATGGTAGTATTTGTGAACTCTCCCAGTGGCTCTTTCTGCGGCAATGTATTTGAGTTTTTTGTTTCCTTTGGATATGCCTAATACCCATACTGTACTACCCCTACCCCCTATACTAAAGTTGTTGTTAACGATGCTAATAGCTACCACCTGAACAATTTGGATTCTTGTTTCTCAGTCCTTTTTCTCTTATTACAATTCAGGAATAATACAATGTCCATAGACTTCTTGCATGATTCTGTAATATGTTCGTCACAAGTAATGTATCAATCAGAGTAAACCCCAAAATTTTTCACTAAGTTAAGGTAGGTCCACACAACTGGGCAGTGCTCGTCGGCCAAATATTACTACCACAACTGGCAAACATCACAGTCGTGTTTGAACGTGCGTTGCTAGGGCAAGGGATGATGAAACTAGCAAGCATATGATTTCAGAAGTAAAATGTTTACTTTATATATCTGGCAGCCAATTATTTTGTCTTGTCCCACATAAAATGTTATCTCCAAGGTTAAATCATTATATCATCTCTAAAAGATTATAAGATGTCCATTCTCGTGTACTTTTGTTTCTAAAGTCTGATTTGTAGCCATCTTGCAGAAATTGTTACTTGTGTGCTCCTTGTAGTTCTTCTAAAGTGTAGAAATTAAACATTTTAATGATGTTTTCCTTATATTAATTTAATTTGGCCTCTCAATATGGCACTAGACTAGACCAACCTTATTTCTGAAAACAAAGTTCGACTGAACTAAGACCACAGGGTTGATCTAGATCTGACAGAACTGTTTGTTACCAGATCCATGTCTTAATTTTTCGAGCTTCTGACGTCATCAAAGCTTATTACTGCCACCCACTATGGTCTTGTAATGATGTTTTCCGGTTGTGCAGTGCCTGGTCGTGTGGATGTATGCCTATCTTTAATCAGACAGCCGTGTGGATATATGCCTACCTTTACTCAAAGTAAATTTATGCCAATCAACATGTATGCATACACCTATTAGGACTTGAGATATATCTTGTCTACTTCCCATGAAAACCATCTGTGTTTTCTTTATAAAATTTATCATCAAGCTAATTCTATGGAAATAGATTTTCACTGTTTTAAGGCTTTACCATACATCATAAGTCATTTCATTTTGTCTGTCGACAGTGCCAGAAAAGACAGTGTGGATCATCTGTAAACTGAGCAAGTAACCATTTTGTAGTTATTTGGAACATATCCATAACGAAAATGGTAAATAATAGTTGACCCTTGAACCTTTGTTATCAAAGCATGGCTATAAAAAATCACTGTGATTATAGAAGGTTAAACAGTCATCAATTGAAACCTTACCATTAGCCTTGTTTGTCTTTCTATTAACTCTTACCTACCATATGTTTTTTTTTTTTTTGTTTTGAATGCCAACACAAGAAATTTATGCTGCTGTAGATGGCAAAAGCTTCTAATCTTAGAACCATGTAATATTGTACTTGGGAGTTTGAGTGAAATTACCTGAGTGCTAAAAGAAGCCAAAGGTAAAATAGCAGTATTTAAATACCTGCTAGTTCTGACTTTCACACACTCCACCATCTTTATATCAATGATATACAAGCATGGAGGAACCTATTTGAAAAATCTAATATTAAATGGTGACATGACCAATTCTGCCGTTTGGGAATTTTTCCCCAATATAGAGCACAACAAACTAAATGAAATTGCATCTCATTTTCTCCAAAGCATAGTAAAATATTAGCATAGAATTAAAGGAAGTTACAGTATATATTAAAAGAAAAGTATAGACTCAGTATCTACAGTACTTTTGTACTCGTAAGAATTCAGATGTATGTTTTATTACTTAATGCTTATAATAAAATATTAGCAAAGGTAACTGTATCTAGAGACCTATGTACAATAAAATCACAAGTTTAATGAAGATAAAAATATCAAAGCTAATTACTTCTGTACCTATGGGTTATGAGAGTCAAATAATGTATGTAAATACAAGATCTGAGCAATATTTCATCCAGTCTACCTAGCAAAACTGTTTCTTGCGTGCTGAAGGTATTTACAAGCATCGTTGAAATACATCACTGTCTCACATAAACATGATAAAAATGTGTACAAATCTTTTATTGTAGATGAGCATTCTGCAGACAATTACCTTTATTGTAGAACACTATTTATGAAATTGTGGGCTCATGATCCTTTGTGCATATTTCTTTGTACGATATTTCATTAATTTTTTACCTATATTTACTTTCCTACATTTATAACAAAGTTCCCTAGGTATGTATTAACACTGACACTGACCAGACATATAACACAATATATATTCTTATCTTTATGACATTCTTCTTACTAAAACACTTTCTTTTATTGTTTATAACTTTCGTTACAAATAAAGAGTTTTTGCTTAAAATGACTATTTTTAGCTTCCCTCTTTGTCTTATTATTATAACTTTGCCTGTATTAAATTACTGTATAAATGACCAACCAGCATCTTCATTATCAATAGACCTTCTTCTGGGGGTGGGTGGTGGCAATATCCTACCATTGTGGCACCAACTCTAGCTTCTATTTTATATAACTCTTTCATGTTCTTTTGGTAGGATGATTCTGTGACCCAGTTGTAAAAATTCCTATTACATGGTCATTTTCATTTATTTTAAACACGAAGCTATTAATAAGTTGTTGTGTAATCATGAATTGTGTTAAGTACCAGAACTGTAGTGGTTTCTCTATGTTGATGGAAAAACATTATGTATGGAGATACCACAAGAAATTGTCATCCAAAGGCCAACAAAGGGCATTATTGTTCCTACCGTTTCTGACTACAAAGGTAATTTATAAAATACAACTTTTGAGCCATGAAAAATAGTCCCTAAAATTAACCCCTTTTCATATAACACAACTGAGCCTATTGGACTGGAGAGAATAACCTTGGAATAACACTTCCAAACAATAAGGCAAAACACTCGGGTAACACTTAGGATATGGTGTTCTATGTTAGGTTAGGTCATATTCCTGCTTGTTTCCTTAGTGAAGTACGGTTTTTCACGCACTCAAATATATTTAGGACTGTAAATGGTGGCCAAGTTATAATACTAAGGGAAAATTGGAAATTAAAGAAAATAATTAAAGAAGGAAAACTATTAGTTTGTGATAAATTACATATAAAAAGTGATTCATCAGGAAGAGCGCTGAGAGGATATGTACATGTATAGATATATATATATCCGGGCAATTATAGTCCTAATATTTACCATTACTTCAACTAAATATCACTACCTAACATATTGAACCATAGACTACTCTGTTAATTAAATTTTATTTAGCATTTAGGTAAACTTGCCCCCATTTAACCTATATCTAGTACTGTAAAATATTTTTCAGAATTTAAATTTAGTCGATATTACGTAAGTTAAAGTTAAATATTCATCATTATGATCAAAATAAATGAAACAATCACAACAGAGTAATATATATTCCGTTAGTGTTACCTGCGTTTCCTTACTTATCTCAAGGTTTCATGTATCCAGCACCCAGTAAGTTTTAGTGTTCAAATGAAGACAACTTTACTACATTGAAAGTCTTTGTTTTCTTCATAGATAATTGTATATATGTGGAATGACTCATGGCAGCCATAAATTCCTTGCAATTACTTTAAGACCCAAGTCTGGCATCTAAATCATGGGTTTCTGCATAGTCAATATGTGAACCACGGCTCCAAGGGCAGCTACATTCATAATTAAAATCCTAGTTGTCTGATATATCACATTTAGCTGCATTTCCATTAAATTCACGCCTGCCTATGCTGGCCTCTAAATTTTCTGACGAGTGTTAGTAGTCTACATCCACATTACATGTACCATATTGGTTATTTTGAATTTCATAGGTTAGGTTACAGTTGCCACACACTCTATAATTTTTAGTGTCTATGGTTGATCCTTGTACATCTCTATCTCCAGCTATAGGCTACCATAGATTAAAAAAAGGATGTTGTCAAATTCTATTGAGTCATGAGAATCTGAGCTTAGATAATAATAAGTCTAATAATATTGGTTGTCTTTAATTTGTTAAGGAGGATAAAGGGCATCTCTCTAAACTTCATGCATGAAATCAAAAGCTGATACATCTTTTCTGACTGCCATGTAATTTCACCCACACAACTATAATTAATAGTCTATGATTCAGAGTATTCTTTATGGCTGTGTAATATACATACCATTTGTTTTGTGAATTTGTGGCTTAGTAATCACTGCATTCCTATGGTCTCTCCTTGAAGGAGGAATGGAGAGATGGCACTGTACTGAAAACTTAAGGACTTCGCACTTGAGGTATTAATGACTAAAAGCTTCGATATCGATACATACTCTTGGTTTCTGGCCACGATGAGTTTCTAGGACACAGCACAACAGGAAAAGAGCTAATATGCAAGGAGTAATATTTAATTTCTAAAGGTACTGTAACAAAGAATATTTTTTTTCATCTTGTGATCCTGTTATACTGGCACCAGATAGATCTCATGCTCTCTTGCAAGGCCAATTGATTCCATAAATAACTATACAATATTTCTCTTGTCAATACCCATACATATTTGCCATTTTAGTCAAGTAATATGCTTGCTATAGTCCATAATCTACATATTATGTTTTCAAAGTAAGTTGATAAATTTACTTATAAACAAAGTTATATCATGGCAGCCTTCATGCAATGGTCATAGCTTATTTAAAATCTGAAAATTTCATTGGCTACTCAAATCATACGAGGAAAATTGCAAGCCTAGAATATATCAGATGAAGCTACTATATAACATTTATCATATAACATTATGTTAATTTAATTTAAAGTGCTGATAGTTTAAGCAGCTATTGGACAGACATTCTTTTCCATTTTAGCTCAAAAGGAGAAGACTGATTTAGGCTGCATGTTAACGTACATGGGCATCTTAATTTTATGTCACTTCTGGTAAGTTTGGGTAAGATCTAGATGCCAGATACAAAACTATGCAAGAAAATCTGCCCGTTTGAGAGGTCTTTTAACTGTTCGATGACCGATGGACATGACATTCATCCTCAAAGCATCCCCTAAAAGACTAATAGACATATGTCACCAAATAGATATATTTTCTAAAAATATTCATTAAAAGTTAAATTTTGCACTTAAGCAGAAAATAGTTCTATGCTTGTGGTAGAGCCTTGGTTGAAGTTCATCACTAATGGTCTGGAATATTGAATTAACCACATATTGGCAGCGCATGTGCCAAATACTATAAAACCTCCTAATAAAATTAATTCAGGAACAAATTACAAAAATTCTCAAATTATTTTCTGTTATACTTCTTTTCATAAATATTTTGGTTTTTGCCTACATATCTCAAAATTTATTATAGATAGGCATGTTCTATGCAATTCTGATTATTTCGTTGTAAATATGACTATTTAGAAAAAAAAAAATGAATGTTATAGCTCAAGCATCAGGGTTTCTAAAGTGATTTGAAAAATACACTTCTTCCCAGTTTCTTGCTAGTGCTCCGGAGCTTGATCTTGGGAACGAACAGCACTAATTAATTGGGAGGTTGGCATAGAGATTTGCAAAAAAAAAAATTACATTCCTTTTCCTTTTCATAACTCTCAAGCCTTATCACAGACTATAGAATACACTCCACAAAAATGTTGTTCTTGAAACAATCATTTATGTAACACCAGAGGACAATACGTATAAAGGTCCACATCTATGGAAATCCTAAATTTACCTCTCCAAATTTCTATGAGACAACAGAAACATATGTGCTTAATAATATGCAAATATGAAAAATAAAAAAAATATCAAAGGACAAGGGAACTAGTTAATAATTATCTACAAGATACTGACGAGATATTTAACCAAACTACAAAAAAATTATGTCAACAAATTACATTGCAGATAACTAGATAAAACACATTAAAACTCCACAAGGCAAGATAACTTATGTACTGTAACAGCCAAGAGGAAAAAACAGTATTTAATGAACAAGTCACAAAAAAAACAAATAATTAATATTACTCGTAGAAGACGGATAAATTATTTATGATTCTGACACAAAGTTATATTCTTAATTATGGCTTTTAAAGAGTATAATACTTGTAATAAATTCATACAATGCATCGAAAACTCAAATGAGCAATTAATATTACCAGAGAGAGAGAGAGAGAGAGAGAGAGAGAGAGAGAGAGAGAGAGAGAGAGAGAGAGAGAGAGAGAGAGAGATGGTAGTAGTTTCTTCAACATGCATTCTCAATAAAAATATCAATATAAATACTTATCTTGCATGCAGATTATACAGTAGATTATTTCTGACACACTTTTCAATCTACATATAGTTTTATATAAAAAAATCATATATAAAGGACAATGCTAAGTAGCAATGATAATTAGAATTATCATTTACACTATATTTGAAAGCACTTATATCACCTAAATAAATCAAAAGCATAAAATCATGAAGTGAGGAGATTTATGCACATATGTTTCCTGCCTACACATTCAAGGACTATTGCTATAGCTCTTCCAGCTTCACATCAAAAAGTGAATACTACCATTTTACAGACCATTAAAGTAGATGGCCTAAGAAAGTTAATTTATTATGCAATGAAAGTTCTCAAATCAGTGATATTACAATGCCTGACTGCTTCTATTAGTTTCAATAATTGGGAATTTAATGCATACATTTCTCTAAGGTCTGAAGAAGCAATAGCCACAAAACATTCCAGTCAGTAACAGGACAAATTGCTGCTTCCCAAGCTGGGATCAAAGGTATTGGTAAAGAGTTTACAGAAAACTGACAAATACCAAGTAACTCACATAAAAATTACAATATGCATTGGTTTAAGGGCTAGTCTAGATCTGCATAAATAATAAAAAATAAGGTTCCTGTTACAGTTCAGCTGAAATAAACTGTCTTTGTACATTGACTAAGCTATCAACAATAAAAAAAAGAAATTATTGTCATATTAAAAGTGAGCAGGATCACACAATTACAATAAATTATATAACTTACTTGTGCAGTACTAAATAAAGGCACACCTTGAAGAAGCTTTTTATTCAAAAGGCCTATTAAATCTTTTTATAGTAAGATTTCTTCGTCTTTAAAGCTTTCAGTTAATTAATGCAGTATTATTGAGTATTGTATTTAAGCATTGCTGGCACCTCCAGGTGAACTAATCATGCTAAGGTAATGTTGTGATGATCTCTTAAAAACACTATCAACAGCAACTTGTGCAGCCAAAAGTGGTTCACTGAGGATACTTGAAAGGGACTGAAGAAGCTCAGAAAAGTTACTCTCAAGTGCCATCTGGTACTCATACTGATCGCTGCTCACCAGTGAACTATTCAAATCTAAGGCTTCTTTACATGTACACACAAAATCTCTGAAAAAGAAAAGAAAAAATATATATTCTTGGAAAGGATGCTTACATTAAAACTCAATCCATCCAAAGCTAATACAATTTTAAAGTACAGTCTTTCTCAGAAAATCATACTTCTGTAATGGTAGTGTCGAAGTCCTATGAAGGTAGTTTTCATGAAATAATGTTCAAGATGGTAAATTTCAAAACACAGAAAGCTTTACTCCTTAATATTATATAATCAAGAGCTCCAAAATAGAAATAATCAAAGGATATGGAATTTCACCAAATAATGTAACATGAAACTATGATTACTAATTATTAGAAAAACTATTGAGAAACACTTTTACAAAATAGTTTAATAAAAAAAAGTATGAAGGCCATACTGTATATGAAAAACGTGATAAACAGTTAAACTATACAAAAATTATACAAATGATCTTTCTCGTTGAAACACAGCCAAGTATGTTTATTGTACTACATTTACATTATAGTAATTTACTTTATAAAAGTGTATGATTTTCTGTGTCCAGAAAAACGAAATATTAATTACAATTGCAGAAGCCTATAATTCACTGTTTGCAGTACTTCACAATCAGCTTTGGTTTTTATACATAAATTTATCGTACTTTGTTATATTAAATTGAAGTCAACAAGTTTACCGAGTCGAGATTCTTGACTTACAAATCACACCCTAAAAGTAGTGTTCTTGTACAAACTACAAAGAAATAACCCGCCCTACATCGTTGAATAGATCCAGGAGATGCGGTGTAAGTCAATTTTCGATGTAGGCTAGAAATTCCCCATTAAAGTGATGTATCTGTTCCCCATTATGATACAATAAACGACAAGTACTTACAATCTCCTACCATTTTACAAAATCAGATAAAATATTGAGAAAACTACTAAAATGATATAAATCATTAGCATTGGTTACTTTGCCATGAACTTAGCATTTCTTCTACTAGCTGGACACAAACGAAGGTGGAGTTGGAAATACAAAACTAGTTGTTGGAAGAGGATGACAATGAAGTGGCTTCTTTACGAGGTTTCTTTGCTGTAAAATCTGATGTTGATGGCAGTGGTTCTTTGGCTTTAGGATCAGGTGACAACTCACTGTAGCTTTCAGCTTTTTGCCTCTTAAAAGAAAATGATCTAATGCAAATATTGTCTTACATGGACGAAGCAAATTTTCAACACTTAGAATATTTGCAAAACGGTTGGCTAAAGGGTCCTGGGACCCAAAGATTACCTTATACTTTGATAAATTATGAAAAGTATGCTGCACATCTTAAAACACGATATTCCTTGGTTCTGGAAGAGGGAAACTTTCTTCCATTTTTTTCTTATTCCTCTTACTCCAACCAGTCAGTGGTTACTTGTGGGCCTGAATCAACTCGTCAAAATTATTTTTTAATGCTAAATATAGAAGATCACCTCTAAGAAAGACCAAATTCTTCTCTACGGCCTTTACCGGCTAAACAAAACCTTTAAAACCAAGAACGAATTGAGGGAAGTTTTATTCCATAAACCATTCATTGCTGTTTGGGTCACTTCAGTCCAAGAAGTACTGATGCTTAATACGGCATGATAAATATTGTAGTCCTTCTAAAATTCTCAAATGCTCATGACATCATCTGCTGATGTAGTATCAACAGCTTGATGCAAGGTACACTGTAGATAGTACAGCCTGAAAAGAGCTATGACGTCTTGGTCCATGGGTTGAATGAGAGGCATAGTGTTTGGGGGAAAGAAAATCCGATTCAGGTGTGTGAGATTTTCAGGTGTATTATCGAGAATCAAAAGAACCTTAAAAGAAAGTTTTTTGCCTTGCAATATTCTTTGACTGCTAGTATAAACTGGCCATTTAACTTTATCTTAAAAAAGGAGGACGATGGTGTTTTTGAGTGCCTGTCGATTAAAAACATGGTAAAATAACAGCAGCTAAAGAGTGAAATTTCCATTTGTATTATCTCCTAACACTTGGCTACCTTGCACTGTACCCTGGCATTATATTTTTTCTTTGAAATAAATGACTGATCTGATATTAGCTTCCAAAATAAGTCGGTCTTTTCGACATTGAAGATAAGTTCTGGAGAAATTAATTTTCTTTTCAACAATGATTTTCTTTGGGAAATTCTTTGGATGCAACTGTATCAGCAGCCGCACCTATTCCCTGATTTTAATATTGTGCTAGCTAAAATACCTCTTCAATCTATGAAACCACCCATGACATTTGGCATATGAAGTGTTATTTTCAACTGGATAGTTTTTACATAGGTCCTAAAACAAAGACTTAGCCTTCTCTTGGTTATAATTTGAACAAAGGCTTGGCCTTTTCTTGGGTCAGTATTTGGCTCAGAAGAATACATTTATCTGTATGCCTTTCAGTCCAATGGGAAAATAAGCTCTCCATTTCACCATAAATTATGTCACTCTTCACAATGATGGTACAATTTTTAGAAGATAAGGTCTTTTTCAGTAACATATTGAACAATTCAGCCTTTGTCATGGATGATGCTGGGCACTATCATTTGAACCAGGCCTAATGCACAGGCAATGGATATATGTATACCCCCATTTTCATAACAGAAATAAGAATTTCATAATTTTGTAAAAATAATTTTTAAAGCCATTTTCATCGCTATTTTGTGACAAAAAGACAGACATCAGATAGCGTAAAATGGCCTAATGTGGATTAGAGTTTTGTAATTAATATCTAAAGATGACCGATGTAAAATTGGAAATGACGCCGGTGAAGAGTGGTATTATTATTATACTATTTAACATAAAGATCAGTTGTTGATGGGCCCCAGAGTTATTAGGTTCCTCAGGGTAATGTTCTTCACCAATTACTTTCATACCATGCAGTATATACGATATGAGATTTGGCCTAGAAAACATCTGAATATAGACCCATGGCTGTGTAATCTCTTAATAGAGATCTGGGTGAAAGTAGTTTGTGGTGCAATCTCTTAATAGAGATCTGGGTGAGAGTTAATATGTGGTGCAAATTATGGGGGTTAAGTAGCACTCTAAAAATTTAAAGTATGATTGTAAGTAGGTAACAGACACTGGTTCCTCAGCATCCAAATATTTGCATTGTCAATGTCTCTTAACTATATACAACTCATTTAAAATTGTGATTCATGACTGCAAATTTAATTTTAAGAAACACATTCAGTCTGTTTCTTCTTTAATTACAGAAAGAAAAAAACATGGCTTATTGAGAAAATCTTTTCAGATTTTCAGTGATCAATCTATCTGGAGGAAATGTTTTAATTATTTAACTCTACCTTGTTCTGATTAGTATATATTTCTTGTCTTGTCTTCAGCTGCTACTCCTCTTAAATTTGATGAACAACTTATCATTTATTTCATTCCTGATTCTAGATCTAGATACTAATCTCTGGTCCCCTTCGTTCAGTTATTTCTTTGAACATGTTGCATTAGATTTTTTATTATTCTGAACATCCTTTGCATTCAGATCTTCCAAGTTTGTATCAAAATGTACGTAGTACAGTACAGTACTAGGTATGCAGTCATCATTACAGCCTTGCCTTCTCAATTGTAATACTCAATACTACACAATATTCTAGAAGTTATTGTTATTTCCTTTCCTCACTTAGGTACTTTTCCTATTGGAGCCCTTGGGCTTGTAGAATCCTGCTTTTGTAACTGGGGTTGTTGGTAATAATAATAATAATAATAATAATAATAATAATAATAATAATAATAATAATAATAATAATAATAATAACAACCTACCCTGACCAAAGATACAGTGATGGCGATTGGTGCATGTGGGACTGTCCCTGTAATCGGTGTCAGAGAGGTGAATTAACACCAGGATCACTCCGCATTTGTTGCCTCCTCAAGGAATCGATCAGCTGGGGAGTTTAGTTACTACTCCTAAAGGAAGACAATGGTTATCTACAGTAGGGGCACGGATGCTTCTTCATTGCAATGAAGGAGGAGGTATGTGATATGGTTAACTTTATCATGGCCTACGGTGTCAATGTTGGGTCTCAGCGGTGATTATTCACCTACATCCGATACAAGAAAACTGTTATATCATGTTCACAACTGTCCAACAAACCCTGAAGATATCGGTTGAAGGATAAGGGACAATTTGTTCCCTCTATGTCACAACAGGAATGAAGAAGATCAGAGCAACGCTTAATGGATGAGATCTATTACTCCCTCTGAGGGAGAAGAGAGCCATTTAAAAGTACCAAGAAACTATTTGCAAAAGATCTGCACGACTACTGCTTCTTTTTCCTCATGGGAATAGAAGGGGTAAAGAGGAATTGGTAGAGGAGGAAGAGAGAGCAAACTCACTCTTCTCTTGCCAATTTAGTTCTTTCTTGCTTACATGGGTGGTTAATCAGTTCTTTCATAACAGGAACAGGTGCACTACCTCTCCGAATTACTATTAGTTGAATAGCATTACCAGGTATTTTGTCTTTTGCCCGGGGGTGAGATTAGACTCTCCTCAATCATGACTCTCAGATCATATTAAAAGCGAGCACTTTAATTCTCACGGTCATTCCATGCAGCCCAAGGTAAACACTCATGCCATTTATGTAAATATCTGAGAAACGAAAAGGGCTGTCGGAATGGTGAAAGATGTACATACACTACGTCACACAACTCACTAAAAAGCCTAAAGACTTAATCTCTAAAGGCTGAGTATGGAGGAAAAATTCCAAATGAATGCAGCCTGAAAACTACAGGTTCGCAACATTTCTTGAATAGCCAATGGGAGAGAACTGAAGAAGGTTGCACGAGACTTCTAGTGCAAAAGTCCAGGATCCTTCAATTTTTATTGCATGTCTAGGGATGGAGACTGGAAGATAGGTCTGGCGCAGATTCAAATGAAAGAAGGTTGAGAATATTTGCCAGGCAAAACATCCCACTACTGACTGCAGAGAGAATATTTCTCTGCAGTGCTCCCATCCTCCTAACACCCCCCCCCCCCTTGACTTACTCTCGAAAGGTCAAGAATGTGTGAAGCTGCTGGTGGTCATTGGTAAATTTTGTAGGACTGAACCTTCCACAAACTCGAGCCAGATTGCATGTCCACCCCTGAAGGCTTGGCCATGGTCTCCTTCAAAGAACAGAACCCTTGAGGAATACGGTGTAGTGGATTATCAAGTACTGATATACAGCATACTATTCCACCGCTGCCTGATCATCACTCGATCCTTAGAGCAACCATATGCTCACCAAGTCATTCTAGAAATTATTTCCTCACCCCACAATACGAATTCTCAAATCCAAAACTGATCCAGGAATGTATAATTTGGGAGCAGACAATGAATCTATCAATAAATGGTCTTGTTCCGTGTCTGGGAAACAGTCTCTGGTACCAGAGAACAAGTATGGTACCATTGTAGGATTATTCACTAGCAACTGATGAAACAGTGGTAGCTGTTCCACCAGGCTCCTAATTACTAACCAATCCTGAAGGTACATGTCGATGCAGGAGCTACGTATTGTCACAAGGATGTAACATTGATGATATCCTTATCGTTGGTGTACGGTTGGAAATTTGTTTGTGGTAGGACTGTTCACCTGCAACAGATGAAGGTAGCGGTTGTTGGATGAGTTCTGTAGGATACAGGAAGAGCACAAAGGTAAGGAATAAACCTCCATATCTTAATAGGAATGAGAGAAGTGGGTACATATGCTCCTACCCTCTACTGGCCTACAGAGCTTATGTTTGGTCTGAGTAGAACTGCTCATTTGCACCTTGTGCAACAGTCATATCTGTAAAACCTGCTCATCTAAATTCCGTCACTTCCTCTAGAAGGAGGAGAATCATAATAAGTTCCAACGAACTTTCAGCAAAAAGCCTTCTCACGCGGCTAACATCTTTTCTATAATGAAAAATATCCAAACAAAGGGAATGGAGAAAGGAGAAAGAGCAAACTCCCACTACTTCCCCTTGCCAATCATTCTTCCTTGCTGGAAGCACTGTCGTTGTCAGGTGTAACTGCTAGACAAATAATTTTCATTATTGGAGGTAAGGGCGACACTCTGCCCAAATTAGCTAACTTCCTCCCGAGGCAGAGAAATTACAACAAAGCGAGACAAGCTACACTCTGAGTCTTCCTCATTGGAAGAGCGAGAACTACTCCAAACGAGGGAGCTGGGCTGTTTCCAGTCATCCCTTTACAAAGGTTCACAGCAGATGGGGGTTTCAAAGCTTTCTGTCCTCATAGGAACAAAATTTCCTTCACCATATGCTTACCTTTGGTCACTTCTGGTTAAAAGTGAGTGATCATAAAAGAAAAACTAACTCTTATTACAAACGGAATAAGAGAAAAGATCCAACAGTCAAGAGACAGGCGCAATGGTGCACTGGTATCTCTTGCAACCAAAAATAAAAGTGGGTATTCTTTGGAGGAGGGATGGGCAGTTGTTCCTCCTCATGCCATCTGTCTTTATCACCTACCAGCCCCGCTGAAGACATCTCCATTTAAAAGGACAAACAGCTTGTATAGGGATAGGAACTAATAGAAGTGTAGTGAGTCTTGATTCATTTTAGTCCTTTCATATAACTAAGCAATACCTAATAACTACACATGTATATGGACAACGTAAAAGTTCCAGAAGGAATAGATAAATAAACACAGTTGACTTATCTTTAAAGTAAATGCAAACTAGCTTTCCAATTTACCTGTACACATCCTTAAGACGCAAAACCTGATTTACAGGATAAGAAGCAGCATTGTTTTCTTCCAGAAACGTTGAAGCATAAGCCAGAGGACCTGCATTCACCTGGACACTGATACTTCCCTGCAAATGGAAAACAAAACTATCCAATGTATTACATATTTAAAAGAGAAAAAATTGAGTGGTAAATTTTAAAAAATCTAAAATACGCTAAAAAAATTTATGGAATTCCTACGCTAAAATGTGCATTCACAAACATACAAATCATCATCGGACTATGAACGATACTTTATTGCTCATAAACACATTGACAGTTTGCATACCATAAAAAAGAATGTATAAACGTCACTGTACTGTAATGCTCATAACTGAATGAGTATAAAACTATTTTCACTGTGTTGCTCACGATTAAATGAATTCAAGCCGTTTTAAGATGCAAAATAGCTGAAAGACAAATTTTAATCAGTCATTCGAATAAAAAAATTGGTTATCATAAAAAATCCTCATAAAGAGATTCCAAAATTACTGTACAGGTATTAGTTAACATTTTGCTTAAGAAAAATGATGTACAAATACAAATTTAGAAAAAAAAAATAATATCAAGAATATGTGCTATACTCTCTAGATTACCATAACCCTGAAATGTATAGCTCATCCTTATGATTATTTTTGTTTTTAATATAAACCCAAAACCTTTGATATAGCCTATTTATTTTCTGGCACAAATACCACTCACTCCAACCTTTCGAAAAAGAAAAAGCAAAGTGTTTCTTGTGATAGCTTGGAGCATAACCAACAGGCTGAATGCCTTACTCCTTGCGTCATCTGGAGATCTGTGATAGAACAGGGAGGTACGGAGGCTTGAAGTATAATAAAAACTAATGGGTTTACATAAAAAAGATGTTATTAACCGCATTTCAATGTACCCTGTATAACAACTTTGGTGGGAGGAAGCTGAGCAGCTGATTCTATAATAGGCTGATGAGGGGATCAAGGAAACTGACAGTTTTTAGCAAGTAAAATAAAAAAAATCCTCCTGAAAGTAACAGGGAGTCAAGAGTGACCATGTCAATAAAATGAGGGTTGCAAATATACTGCCTTGCTGTCCATTATTATTATTATTATTATTATTATTATTATTATTATTATTATTATGATGATGATGATGATGATGATTATTATTATTATTATTATTATTATTATTATTATTAAGGGCTTAGCTATAATTCTAGATGGAAAAGCAGGATGCTATAAGCCCAAGGGCTCCAACAGAGAAAAATAGCCCAGTGAGGAAAGGACGCAAGGAAATAAATAAACTACAAGTGAAGTAATAAACAATCCAAATAGGATATTTTGAGATTAGCATTAGTAAATTAGATCTTTCATCTATAAAATATTAAAACTTCCAAAAGAATAAAAATAAAAGGAAGAGAAATAAGGAAGAACAGCACGCCAAGTGTATCCTCAAGCAAGAGAATTCTAATCCAGGACAGTGGAAGGCCATGGTACAGAGGCTATGACCCTACCCTAGACTAGAGAACATGTTTTGATTTTGGAGTGTTCTTCTCCTTGAAGAGCTGTTTACCATAACTAAAAAGTTTCTTCTACCCTTACCAAGAGGAAAATAGCCACTGAAGAATTACATTGCAGTGGAAAGATTAGGTCAGACTATTCAGTGTATGTGTTGGCAAAGACAAAATGAGCCGTAACCAGAGAGAGGGATCAAATGTAGTACTGTCTGGCTAGTCAAAAGACCCCATAACTCTCTAGTGGTAGTATCTCAGTGGGTGGCTGTGGCCTGGCCAACCTACTACTTTCTATAGAATAGAGGTACTGTATACACACTCAAAATATGAAGTATACTAGGTGGAGTCGGCTGGTCACAGCAGTAATAAAGAATTTCTATGCCTAGCATGATGACATGAGGAAATGGTTTAGATAATGGCTATTTTTGTTTTTAGAATACAAATAAGAACATGGTAGCCAAACCTACAGTGACTTTGGGGCATATAGAATATAGCAGATTGTGGAAAGTTTGTTTAGTACCCCCAAATAAAAGTTGCCAAAAGAGAGTTGTTATCCAAGTTGCTTTAAAGAAGTTTCAGATATTAAAGATTATATAATCTCAAATAGCTGATCCTTAATTTGACCAGCAGCTTCTACGATATCATCATAAGCCTTTATAATTACTGATCTGAGCTATAAACATTTACAAACATGTACTATGGAGATATACAACTCAGAAGAGCCCCTCTAAAATCTTTAATTCTACCAAAATATAATCGGATGACGTTATCAATAACAGATTAAGGAT